>NC_064614.1:1216473888-1216773888 GCF_023898315.1 Schistocerca nitens | reverse complement strand
GCGCGTTGTTGAAGCCCGCAACATCCCCATATCTGTTCTCGATACAACATCTGTAGGATCAGATCGGATGTCAACTCCATCCCATTGCCAGTATCCACGATATCAAGGACCAGTTACAACAGTTGTGAGTCCCCAGCTCCCAATCGAATTAGTGTATGCAGTGCCAGATAGGATGCGCCGTCATACTTGCAACATGGTTCATATTGCCAAGTTATGCTTAAATTTGACTGGATTTTGTAATAACTGAAATGATATTACATACCGCCCCAAACAGTGAAATTTCATTTCGTTTCCGTCTCCCGTTTCGCTGTGCTTCACTTTTCTTTGTGAATAGGAGCAGGGCCAAAACAGGACATTGTGGAACTCCTTTAGTTATTACTTACTAGTCACTAAAATATTCTCTCCTTCCAACATTGTTTGACAAGTCAGCACAAATTTTTGCAGTCCGTTTATTAAATAAATTTGAAGCTCGTTTTTTGTAAAGCCATCAACTCCAAAACGTTTTTAAGGAAAATAGGCGATAATTATTCAAGTCTTTCTTGTCACTTTTCTTACAAAGTTATTTAACAATGGCAATTTTAATCCCTCTAGGAAAATTTCATGTGCCAATGACGCATTACATGTATTAGAAAAGACATTACTTGTTAAGTTAGAACACATCTTAAGAATTCTCTTTGAATCAACACCATAAAATATTTTGGTTTCGAGAACTTTTATAATTTTTTTAGTTGCATTGAAGAATGTTCGTACTACTTCTAGTCGCCTGAAGTTTAATGGAATAATATTTTTAGTGCATTCTCTTGTTTCTTCAGTTGAGTCATTAATCCTATTTTTGCTGTAACATTTACAAAGCAGTTGTTAGAATTGTTCGTAAGTTGTGGATTGTCAGTAACAACTTTGGCGTTCAATTTAATTGTGATATTTTCTGCACTGACTGGCAGTCTGACTTCCGTTACACCGGGTTTTAATACCATTATCTGTATTATTAAATTATGTCTTGATGTGCATGTTTCTGGACTTCAAAATATTACAGTATCATTTGTAAACTGGAAATCACGTTGACTCTTGTCTTCATCTGGTCTTTATATAAATTTGCCCTTTTCTCTTAGATCACATTTTAATTACTTTAGTTATCTGTGGTTAACTTGTTTTGTTAAGGGAAAGCTGTTCTTTATTGTTGACACAAACTTACTGTTGAAGACATTGTATTTCACATTGGTATCTCTTTCCCAATATACCTCATACTGTACGACCTCTTTTAACTTACTCTTAAGATAATGCATCGAGGTATCATGACTAAGGCTCACTGTTTTGTAGGAACATGCCTCAGAGCCATAACGTGTTTCAATGTTTATTTCCATCAGTTGTGCATATGATCAGATAGTCTGTTAACGATTGATTACACATTAACGGTTTCAGCCTGAGAAATGTCTATAATGCTATCAATCAGGTTCGTGCAATATTCCTCTACATGCGCTGGAAAATTAACTACTGAAATCAAATTGAAAGGGCCAAAGAATGAATCCAATTGATTCTTCTTGTCAGAACCTTTTAATAAATATGCACTGAAATTACCACAACCTACTAGCTGTTTCTTCTTGTTTGACAGGTGTATCTCGAGTTTTTGTTGCTGCTACGATTCTTACTCCCGATAATGTTTGCTGAATAACAGAGAAACTTTCGTTGTCGTTACTACTATCACCTACTTCTTGATGTTATATTGTACTAGCTATGCCCGGCGAACTTCGTTCCGCCTCTGAAAATCTTTGTATGTTATAGCTGACCCGGCAAACGTTGTTTTGCCATATAAATTCTCTCTAGTCTATAGGAATAATGTATACGTGTAACACAATGTATATATACCCGGCGAACTTCGATGTATGTGTGTAACACAATAGCCGTTGTGGCGGGAGCTCGTGACACAAACAATAATAATGGCCGAAGACTGTGTAGGGAGTGAGAAAAGTTGTAGCGTAGATCGCACGGATTTAACAACTGCACCCGATACACGGCTCGTCCATGAGCATACAAACATAGCGGCAATTTCGTGTCGAAACGTGTTCGCCAGTATTATGAATAAGGCCAAGCGCACAGGCATCGATTTTTATCGTACGTAAAAATATTGTACGATTAAATTCTTTTAGAGGAACAAAGGAGAGCATAGGAACTTCTTTGTTCCACTAAAAGAATTTGATCGTACGATATAATTCCGTACGATAAAAATCGATGCGTGTGCGCTAGGCCTAAATGTCGGTTTGGCGAATGACGTGTGCTACCTAGTTCAACTTCTCGGTATAGTTACGTCGATTCAAAGAGGTATATTCGAGTCGTAGCTTTTGGTACGTTTTCTTTAATTACCTATCTATCGAATAGTGAAAGACTATCACTGGTAGACACATGGCGGGGATAACTGATCAAGTGATAATTGATCAGTTATCGATCGGGGTTGAAAATTATTAAATTACTAAAATCGCTATTAAAAAATAGGGGTTGGTGGTAGCAGGGTAAAAATTTATAGAGTTGCGTATATTTTGTAATGCCACATCATAAAAAATAAAAATAAATAGTCCTTTCCAAAAAAATGAGAAAAACGTTTTGGGTTGGACCACCCTTATCATTTAGGGGTATGAAAAATAGATTACGACCGATTCTCGGTCGTACCGAATATATATGTAAAATTTCATCAGAATCGATGGAGCCGTTTCGGAGGAATATGGCAACTAACACTGTGACACGAGAATTTTATTTATAAGGATGTATGTTATATATGATTATGTATTAGGATTAAAGTCTTAAAACAAGTTTATTAAAGTATTTCCAATGATAAGGCTTTATTTAATACTGATGATAATGAGAAACTGTAACAAAATTCCTACAGCAAAAATTTGAAACTTCATGGTCGATGAGGGTCGTCTTGTAGTTGTCCGATTGAGCTCAGATTTTACACATACTTTTTTTACTGATCGGAACAAAACAGAAGGATGGGAGCTACACATTTAGAAAGTTGTAAAACAAGGGCCATCCGAACTTCCATGAACTGAAATCCAGAGGATTCAGATCGGATGACGGAGGGGGCCAGGCATAGGGAAACTCTTCCGATAAAGCCCTCAGAAAACTTCTCATGGAGGAATGTGGTAACATCCCCATGATAGTGGGGTGTGGCATCATCCTGCTGGAAAATTTCGTCGGGAGACATGTCGACATGTCGATGTAGATGTGCCCTCTCACCGGCGCGCATGCGCCTTGCGACTCAGCGCTTAACATGAAATGGTGAGGATTACATCTTGGAGCCGACCGTGGTGGCCAAGCGGTTCTAGGCACTTCAGTCCGGAACCACGCGGCTGCTACGGTCGCAGGTTCGAATCCTGCCTTGGGCATGGATGTGTGTGATGTCCTTAGGTTAGTTAGGTTTAAGTAGTTCTAAGTCTAGGGGACTGATGACCTCAGCTGTTAAGTCCCATAGTGCTTAGAGCGATTTGAACCATTTGACGTCTTGGAGAGTGCCTCTATTGATTGCGTATTTACCCAAAAGTGAAATATCGAGTTCTCTCGTTATGTAGGTTTGTTTCGTGCATATCTCTAGCCCGGAATCTTGTATTAGTTTCATGTGGTTATTACGCTTTAGGTCGCTCGCCGTAAAATGAGGTGACAAAAGTCATGGGTTAGCGATACGCACATATACAGATGGAAGTCGTTTCACGTAAACAGGGTATAAAATGGCAGCCCATTGGTGGAACTGTCACTTGTACTCAGTGATTCATGTGAAAAGGTCTTCGACGTGGTTATAGCAGCATGACGGCAATTAACAAATTTTGATTGCGGAATGATAGTTGGAGGTACACTCATGGGACACTCCATTCCGGAAATCATTAGGGAATTCAATATTCCGGGAGCCACAGTGTCAAGACTGTGCAGAGAATACCACATTTCAGTCATTACCTCTCACCACGGACAGAGCAGTTGTCGACGGCCTTCACTTAACGACCGAGAGCAGCGACATTTGCTTAGAGTTGTCAGTACTGGCAAGTAAGCAACATAACTGTATGAATCAGACGTACGACAACCGTATACGTTAGGACAGTGTTGCGAAATTTAGCATTAACGGGCTATGAGAGCAGACGACCGTCACGAGTGTCTTTGCTAACAGTACGACATTGGCTGCAGCGCGTGTCCTGGTCTCATGACCGTTTCGGATGGACACTAGACGACTGGAAAACCGTGGCGTAGTCATATGAGTCCTGATTTCAGTTGGTAAGAACTGATGGTAGGGTTCGAGTGTGGCGCAGACCCCTCGAAGCCATGGATCCACGTTGTCAACAAAGCACTGTGCATTTTGGTGACGGCTCCTTAATGGAATGGACTGTGTTTACATAGAATGGGCTGAGTCCTCTAGCCCAACTCAACCTTTTGGAGACCATTTGCAGCCATTCATGGACTTAATGTTCCTAAACAACGATGGAATTTTTATGGGTAACAATGGGCCATACCACTGGGCCACAGTTGTTCAAGAATGGTTTGAAGAACATTCTGAACAATTCGAGCGAATAATTTAGCCACCCAGATTGCCTGTCGTAAATCCCATCGAACAGTTGTAGGACATAATGGAGAGGTCAGTTCGTGCACAAACTCCTGCACTGGTAACACTTTCGCAATTGTGGACGGCTATACGTCTGCAGGGTACTTGCAACGACTTGTTGAGTCCATGCCACCTGCCACCTGGAGTTGCTGCACTACACCTGGCAGTAGGGGGTCCGACATGGTATTAGGAGGTATCCAGTGACTTTTATCACCTCAGTGTAGTTACTCCTCGGTATTTTACGTGAGCTACTGTTTCCTGTGATGTGTCGCCAACAGTGTAATAGAAGAGAAGCGGATCTCCTCACCTTTGTACGCGCAGTTCGTCACATTTATTGACGCTCAGGGTCAGCTGCCACTCCCTGCACCAATCGTCGATTCACTACAGGCCTCCTGCGTTTCGCTACAGCCTTATGGCGTTGCAGCCTTCACAATGACAACAGCCTCCAAACGTTATCCACTAGATCGCTGATGCAGACTGTTAACTTTAGCTGCCCTGTAACACTCTCTTGGGGTACTCCAGAAATTACCTTCACATCTGTCGATTCTGCTGCTTTAAGAACGAGGTGTTGGGACCCTTATGCAAAGTAGTCCAGAATTCAATGACAGATCTGATCCGAGAATCTGCATACTCGTATTTTGTTCTCCAAGCGACAGGGCGTAATTGTATCGAATGCCTTGAGGAAGGCAAGGAGCCGGCCGAAGTGGCCGAGCGGTTCTAGGCGCTACAGTCTGGAGCCGCGCGACCGCTACGGTCGCAGGTTCGAATCCTGCCTCTGGCATGGATGTGTGTGTTGTCCTTAGGTTGGTTAGGTTTAAGTAGTTCAAGTTCTAGAGGACCAATGACCTCAGATGTTAAGTCCCATAGTGCTCAGAGCCATTGGAACCATTTGAAGGCAAGGAACACGGCATTCACCTGGACGCCGAGTGTAAATTATAAGACGCTCTAATTCGATTTTGCTGTAATTCTCATTGTATCTACCTCTAGTTAATGTCAGGGGTGTGACATGCCTGATTCACTGGGTTTTGTGCTGCAGGTGCACAGCGACGATGATTCGACGCGCGGCTGGGTGCGTCGCTGTACTATGGATGGTCTCTCTTCACCTCGCAGGTAAGAGGCTGCTTTGACCAACGCCCTTTGCACTTGCATGGGCACTGTAGTGCTCCAAATCGTCACAGTTTGCATATTCTTTACGTCCAAGTCCGTTGCCAAAGTAATTTCGGTTCATAATTGACAAATGAAAAATGAACTTCGGTTAAATGTAAATTGTACGTTTATAGGTCGTGGGTGGAATATTTCCTAACTCTAGTGTCATTTTCGAGCGAACTGGTTTTATTATTAGAAAAGATCTGTGTTCAAGGCCCAAGCTGCCCATCCTGACGTTTGTTTGAGTCAAATGTACTTGTAGACATACAAAATGACAGAATTTCAGGGACTTTACTGGTCTCATACAGATATGATTTTATATATGTAGACTGAAATGGAGAGTGAAAAATCTGTACCAAGGTCGGGAATCGAACCCGGGTCTCCGGCGTCAGCTGCTAAGCCATCTTGCTACAGCGGTTCACACAACTGCACGGATTACCCTGGCACGCCTCAGTCCTCGATCTAAATTCTCACTGCCGCCGCAGTGTACTTTAAATTCTCCCTTGCACACGAGCAGTCTTAGAGAGTGTAAGAAAAAGTACCTCCACAGCTGTATCTTGGGAGTGTCTTTATTCTAGCACGTGACTGGTTTCGACGGCACATTACCTTCATCCACAGTCCCCACCATTGCCAAAAGAGTATTTGATATCCATCGCGCATTTACTGCGGTATCCTTATTGCTAACGCACGTGGGTTAGCTTTCATAAAGAGTTTATACTCGACACCGTGTTGTCTGCAATGGCAATGACAATGCCGCCGAAACTAGTTGAGTGATAGAATAAAGACATTCCCAAGATACAGCTGTGGTTGTACTTTTTCTCTGATACTTCGTCAGCTGAAGTCTCTTGTCCGTGCAGTAAGATGGACGTCCATTTACAGAATTACTGAGACTCTCCATGTTCTGGAATAGCTTCTCAGCATCGAACGTAAATGGAGGATCCAGCGCGAAACACAGGTGCAGGTACTTATACAAATGAACTTGCACCTGGGTTTCAGGCTGTATCCACCATTTACGTTCCATGCTGAAACGCTGTCCCAGAACATGGAGAGCCTTGGCAATTCTGTTCGTGGGTAAAGTGGAATTTACAGTAGACGGAGGCAGCAGTGAGTATTTGGGTCGAGGAGGCAGGCATGCCAGGGTAATCCGTGCAGTCCTGTGAATGGCTTAGCGGCTAACGCTCATGCCTCGTAAGCAGGAGACCAGGTTTCGATTCCTGGCCTTGGTACAAATTTTCACTTCCCCCTTCACTCTATATACGTAAGACATGTTTCTATGATTACTAGAGTAATCTCCTGGCCAATTTTCTTACCTGTCTCTTTAAGACATCCACCTCCTGTTAGCTCTTGATAGGGCCTTCCTTCCTTCAATTACTAATAACATCATCAGCCATTGTTTGTTGGACTTTAGACAGCAGTTTCGCAGACTTTTCAGAAAGTATGGCTGCCGGAAAGAAATATTCATAAATCCATTGCTTTGAGAAATTGTAGTCCGGATCAGGTATTACAGCACGTTGCGGAAACATGTGTATACGAAATAACAGAGGTTCTGGATGTCAGCTGTTCTGTAAAATTATTGTCCATACGCCGGTGATACACTACGTTACGTAAGAGCAGAATTTAGATGACGTCAGACTCAAACAACTGGATTACACCTAATTCTCTCACCGGCCCTAAGTGCAGCCATTCGAGACAATCCCGAGGCATTTCAATTTTTGTGATAAAGCTGTAAGAGACTAGCCAAAGAAATCATCTATAATTCATCTGCTATTCTCGCAAACAACTCTAGCCCATTTTGCGTTCTTTGAGGAGGAGGATGGGATTTTCCTTTGTTATTAGAGATAAAGCTGATACTCCCCTGAACGATATGACAACAAAATACGATGATTTTGTTTCTTCATGTCTAACAACCGTTACCTGACACCGTACCCTCCGTTCCATTGCCATACCAAGGAGAAAAAAGGAATTAGCATTCAAAGCGCAATAAGACACGAAACTGTTGATTTGTAAAGTAGATAGAATGGTTTGATCATATAAATAATGAGCGAAGCACAAACTACTATCGCATACGTGCATTCCCATCCGGCAGGCATTTTTAGTTATTCCTTACGTGACCTTTACGTACTTCATCTGGTGTCGCTATCACCAAGTCAACATCTACATCTATACTCCGGATGCCAACTCACGGGGTGCGGCGTCAACTTGATTTTAAGTCTTTTTCTGGATGCGTGAATCTGGAGGATGTAGGCAGGAGGTAATTTGTACTTGTTTTGCAGGGGACAGGTAGAGATCTTGGAAGCAAATACCTAGTTTGTACTGCGGCTTCATGAATAAGATTCTGTGCTCCGAGAAGTCACAATGGTAGAAACCTGTCTCCTCGCAGATTACAATCTTCCATGTAGTTGCATAAATGTTTCAATGTTCGTACGAAAACTGTTATTTTATTGTGGGATGATGTACCCTGAGATTTTCCGCACCTACTTTTGTGACATAAAATATATAACAGGAGCCAGATTAAATTTTCTTAAGGTAGTGCCGCTAGATAGATGGCTAAACAACTTTCGCTATCGGTATTTGCCAGTTTTAAACTTCTCAGTATGTGAAAAGTATTGACGGGGACGTGGTTTGTAACCGGACTGACGTGCTGTCCACATTCCTCAGCAAGCACTGAATTATTCAACGTCAGCACGGGGCGAATCATTCAATCAGTTCTCGTACTGCAAGCGTTGTCCGTATGCAAGGAGCTGTCCTCTGAGCTAAGTTCCGCCTTACCTCAGCCAGACAGCCTTGGAATTACCATAATCCTCCACATCCACATCATTAGTCGTCAGTACCACATCTCTGTCCCTTGTTGTCGCTGGTCGATCTTTCGTACTGCACCACATTAAATCTACCGGCCGATCACGAGTCACGAGTAACTTGATTTCAGTACACGCTATTCAATCTCGGGATCAATTTAAACCACTTATGTGCATCTGCATTATTCATGGCCACTTGACACTAGAGTTATTAGTTCCTCTTCTGCGGTGTATAATATACACAATACTACAGAAAATCTGTGCTCGGCAGCGATTGAGACGTTTACTGAACGCTGACCAAGCGTATTGAGATTATTACTACTGCTTTGTAAGGAGCACTATTAGATTAAAATGGTAATTTGTACGACAGAAAAATCTCTACTTTCTGTTTCTTTACGGGAATAGATAGTGTGACCAACATGTAAATTCAGACTCCGTGTACACGAAACTTCACTGTAACGTCAACAAAAAGAAAAGGAAGGCTGTAGGACTCATAAAAACTCAGAGGAAATCATGATCAGTTCAGCAGTAAACGAGCAGGAATATCCTTAACGCAGCTCGGTTACCGTTACAGAAAATGCCGAATGCGTTCGTTGTCAGTCTGAAGACTGTTCGATTGTATTGAGTCTTAGACCATTCCGCAAGGATGCAGCTGATACTAAAACAAACTGATGGACTCTGTTTGAAAGAGGTCAGCATTACTAATACACGCCGACAGTTGATAATCCAGGGTAAGGGCACCTGTATGCCCCCGCTGTGGGAGTGAAATAGTGGATGAAGTTTTTTTAAAATTAATTACTTAAATACTACTAAAGCATTTTAAAGCTACATCTATGAACATTGGTATTAAACTTTTCGGTTACAAATAAAAAAAATACATTTTTCAGTGGTTTTGGAAACCAACTCCTAAGGAGATGAAATAGAGGACGAAATGTTTTATGAAAATATTTCATTATGAAAGCGTTTTTAACCTACACCTATTAAAATGTATATTTGGCCTCTCGGTTGCAAATAAAAAAAATGCGTGTTTCAGTGTTTTTAGAAATTCAGCCACTAAGTGGAGTGAAAGAGGGCCTGACTGATTCACTGACTTGTCCTCGCCCAGGCCAAACCGCTAAGGATAGAAACTTGAGATTTGGGAAGCTTGTTAATCTTATACTGTAAGCTTCGTTTAGTAAGGGATTGTTCGAAATTCCACCCCAACGGGGTGGTTTTTTGGTCAGAAATAAAAAATATGTGTGCTTCAGCATGTTTGGAAATTCAGCCTCTAAGGGGATGAAATAGGGGATGAAAATTTTAATGAAAATATGTCGTTATTTTAAAATATTTTTAAATGTATAGCTATGAAAACTGGTATTGGTCTTTTAAAGGAATATGTGTTTGGGGGTGGAAGTTTCCACGGAAATATCACCACAAGAACTCAAAACGCAGGATTAACAAAGACTCCGGACTCCAGCTGGCAGAATCGCTTTTTGGTCAGAAGTACATTCGGAAAGGATCATGCTTCTACGGCCTTAATTAGCGTGGAGAGTTTAGACAACATTGCAGTTCGTAAACAACATAGTAATTCGATTCAAGAAAAACAAAAAAAGTGATATGTACAGATCGTATAGCCTACGTGAACGAAGCGGGTGTAATAGTTAAATGTAATCGGTCATACAAAGAACCGATTAAATGTGCGTAGGGGCTTCGGAAAGTAAGTTACTCATGTCGTCCCACGCTAAGACCATTGCGCAGCATGAGTGCCACATTATCAGAAGAGGGTACGTGTTCCGGGATTCCCTGCAGACACGTTTCTGCTGCGGTACGAATAACAGGTGCAACACAGTGTGCAAGGGACGCGGAGAGCAACTGGAAAGGTATTCCAGAGTTGAAGTACGCAGTACGGTATCATTATTGTGGGCAAAACGTCTAAATTACAGATTCACCGTGAAATTCTAACTGTATATGGACCAAATACAATGACGCCTCGAGCCGTGGTGAAATGGTGCCAACAATTTGACGAATGCGGCACAGAAGTGGATGACGCTGATCGGGAAGGGAGGCCACCGACATCGACCACGGACGGCAATGTCCAGGCAATCGAGGAACAACATCTGGCGGAGGAGGACAAGAGAGAGAGAGAGAGAGAGAGAGAGAGAGAGAGAGAGAGAGAGAGAGGGAGAGAGGGGTATTTTCCAACAATGAGGACGTTCACACAACGGTTCTCGAATGGCTGCGTGACCACGGAGCGAATTTCTCTCGTTGAGGAAGTGAACGACTGATAGAAAGTCCCGACCTTAATTTACAGAGGTTTGGTAACTGTACTGAGAGATATTGTCGAGTATCTCTGTCACTTTGAGGTGTAGCGCAATAAAAGCTACTTTGCCCGTCGTGATAATGGGCATTTTAAAACTTCGTGGCAGGTTAAAACTGCGTGCGGACCGAGACTCGAGCTGGGAGCTTTGCCTCTCGCGCTCAAGTTCTCTACCAACCGAGCTACCCAAGCACGCCTAACGAGCGCTCCTCATAGCTTTACATCCGTCAATACTTCTTTTCCTACCTTTCAGGCTTCACAGAAGCGCACACTGCACTGCAGAGTGAAAATTTGATTCTGGAAACAGCCCCCAGGCTGTGGCTAAGCCATCTCTCCTCATTATTCTCTCCTCCAGGAGTGCTAATTTTGCAAGTTTCGCAGGAGAACTTCTGTAAAGTCTGGAAGGTAGGAGACGAGGTACTGGTGGGAGTAAAACTATGAGGACGGATCCTGTGTCCTGCATTGGTAGCCCAGTTGGTATGCTGTACAGTTGGTACAGAGGATAGCGTTTCTGAGTCTCGGCCGGCATAACGTTTTAATCTGCCATGAGGTTTAAAAAAATCAGTAGCGTAGCCGCTTGATATTCCAGTAAATAGTTCGCTGGTTCAAGTCTCGCCCGAGTCAGTTTTTTTCTCGTTCAATTTAAATAAATAATAATAAAAAAGTTGGTAGAGCACTTGCTTGCGGAACACAAAGGTCCCGAGTTCGAGTCTCTGTCCGTCACACAGTTTTAATCTGCCAGGAAGTTTCATATCAGCGAACACTCCGTTGTAGAGTGAAAATTTCATTCTGAACTGTGTATCTTACTTTCTGAGGTCGCTTTGTATATGTTGTAAATCAATGTCACTAGTCAAAATTCAGTATCTGATGTAGCTGGCAAGCACTGCAATCAAACCGTTGTGACATCGAATTGCATAGGATTGAAATGCAATGACGGGAAACGCTCATACCGACTAAGATATCATATACGGCTCACGATCCGCCCTTACATCAAATCTGCCAGTAACTCTCTCCTGCTTCCGGTCTTTCGTACAGCATCTTGCGTACTTTGCTGGTTTCGAGTTCTGGTGTGGCACACAGTTTTAATCTGCCAGAAAGTTTCAAATCGGCGCACACTCCGCTGCAGAGTGAAAAGTCATTCCGGAAGCAATCTCGTAGGCTACGGCTAACAAGGGGAGGCCGCCAATTGTGAAATTCAGATTCGATTCATACTGCGCATAATAAAAGCTCATGGCCAGAAGTGTAATGTCGCAAAGCACCAAGATGCACTTCTCAGCCGTTGTCGAGAAAATCGACAGTTAAAAGAAACCGTTGCGGTGAAATACTCTCTACGATTAATAGTTTTCTACGGCGTCGTGGCACAGCGGTAAGCGCTCGGGTTTGTAATCCGAAGGTCGGCGGATCGAATCTCGCACCATGCAACTTTTTTTTTAGTATTTGTTTTTGTAATTCAAATATATATATATATATACTATTAATGAATTGCTTATGCATGTTGGTGAAGGCGGATCGCTCTCCAATTGTACCGCCTCCATTTTTCCGTTTTTTTAACAGGGTGTACTAAAGCTCTCCCGTCCGCACTGATTTTCGACGATGTTATAAGTTGCGCTAGGGACCGCATCTACCTTCTTTCGAAGTTAGCAGGCAACTACGCTGTAATGCGGCGACTCGTTTCGGCCCATTCAACATCTGTCCTTCAAGTGTAACGAGCGAGTAACGGAGTTTATATTTCATACCTGCCACAGCGAATTTCTGCTCGTGGGGTCTCTATTCTAATTCGAACGTTTGACTTACGCTATACGTATTCGTTTCGGAATATCGTTTCTACGTCTTCCGTTAACTATACGTTGTTAACATTATGAAGACAATTAATAACATTTGTGAAATACAACTTTGTTTGCGGAAAACATAATGATGTTCGAAGTCGCCAGTTTTTCCACGACAAACGACTTTCAACAACGTATTATATGCATAATTGTTGCAACTGATTGCCGGGAATTTTATATATATATATATATATATATATATATATATATATATATATATATATATATATATATATATATGAATTACAAAAACAAATACTAAAAAAAAAGTTGCATGGTGCGAGATTCGATCCGCCGACCTTCGGATTACAAACCCGAGCGCTGACCGCTGCGTCACGACGCTGTGGAAAACTATTAATCGTAGAGAGTATTTAACCGCAACGGTTTCTTTTAACTGTCGATTTTCTCGACAACGGCTGAGAAGTGCATCTTGGTGCTTTGCCACATTACACCTCTGGCCATGAGCTTTTATTATGCGCAGTATGAATCGAATCTGAATTTCACAATTGGCGTCCTCCCCTTGTAAGGTACACCGCCCGGAAAAAGAAGTGAAGCATCCAGCAGACATCGTAGAATCTCAGTGTAGTTTCGGACGTATACATATGCCCAGCCAATGACTAGAACTGCGAATATCTGTGACAAGTGAGAACGGCCACTAGAGCCCATTAGTGTTGGTCGTGTTTATTTCTGTTAAAACGTCTGGGAGCGTGCATAACGGGCGTGAAGAGCGTCAGACGTTGAGTGAGCACCGTGAAGGTCACGGTGATGCCATGTACATGTGTGAAAAAGTGGTATCAGCATTTGACAGAGATTGAAAGTTACCTCATTGTGGGTCTCCATTTTTCCTGTTGGTCGAATCCTGCAGTGGCCATAGTTGTGGGGCACAGGGAGGTGTCAGAGGCCCTGTAATGGACTGCATGAGAACGTATGGGCTCGTCGTCACAGTTGTGGTTGACCATACCTCACCACTACATGGGACGATCGTCATATTATACACCGAGCATAACCCCTCCACACCTATTCCTGTCATATGAGGACAAGTAACAGAGTCCCTGCAACGTTATGTGTCACCCCGCATTACTGGTCGGAGATTAGCAGTAGCCGGACTACGGAATTACCGTTCTATTGGTAGGCTGCTGTTAACACTATCAGTGATCAACTGCTGATGAATGGCGTTGCATCGTCCTTAGCGATGAATTGCGGTTCTGCTCTACCCCAGATGGCCATCATCAGCAACTGTGGAGGGGCTTGGGTCCGATTCTTGGAATGTTTTGGAGAGTCATGTTGTGAGAAGTCACTGGATATGACTTCTATCATGGCTGGCAGTGATTGAGGAAACTGACAGCACTACGGATATCCTTTGTCCTCATGCCTTTTTTTCAGTGGGACAATACTCTCCCACATATGGCCAGTGTCTCTATGATTTATCTGCGTTTAGTTGTGGTACTTCCATGAATGATCGCATGGCGTCGATAGCCAGGAGTCCCCACCTGTGGAAGTTGGGCTGCCGAGTTGCATGTCTTTTAAGTTGGCGCCACATTGGGCGACCTGCGTGTCAATGGCGATTAAAAGACGGTGAGAACAAATGACACCCAGTTCCGGAGCTGAGAAAATCTCCTACTCGGGGATGAAACCCAGGCCCACTGCGTGGCAGTCACATGTGCTGTCCACTTATCTAAGGGAGCAGACACTGCCAAGGTCATCAAGATACCCAGAATTGTCCTCCGACAGATCAAGTGTGCGACCAGTTCGGATGTCAACTCAGTCCCAGTCCTGGTACCCACGATACCAAGTACCATTTGCGACAGTTGTGGGTCAGCTTACCTCAGGAGGGTGTACAATGGCTTCATGACACCCTTCGCAAATGAATCAGTGCATACACTGAGGCCAAACGGAGTGCAAGATAAATGGGCTTATGTTGTGAAGTTCTTTATAAGTTTGAATCGATTGGAATAACATTATCTACTCTCCTACCCGTAAAGTTCATCGTGTTTTCCCCCCTTCTTCTGTTTTCTTTCATCCTTTATTTGTCACGCTATGTGTTTCTGCCCAACAGCCTTTCTTGCAGGTGTGCTAATCCAGTAAGTTGTGCAAGAGACCTTCCGTGAAGCCTGGAAGATGGAACATAAGGTACTGGTAGTGGAGAAGCTGTAACGAAGAATCGTTAGTCGTGCCTGGTAAGAGCGTTGCCAGCGAAAGGCAAGGTTCCAGCTCAGAGTCCTGGCATGGTACTCAGTTTCAATCCGCCGGGAAGTTTCAAAACGGCGCGCACTCCGCTGCAGAGTCAAAGATTCACTCTGGAAAGCCATCGATCATTTGTGAAACGGGGCCTAATTCGTTTAAGAAACGAACCAATGTCCTCCCTGACAGGCTACAGCTTTAATAACCGTGATTCAACGCTTGATAAACGGCGTATCGGCGAAGAGCGATGGGACATAAATTCTAAAACGAAAAAAAAAAAAAAACACATGAAACATGCGTGCCGTGAATTGGTGCACAGGGGGCGGAACCGAGGCGATTGCTCCGTGGGCCGCGGCGGCCGTTACAGGCTGTGATCTGAATATGTAGCAGCCGGCCCGAGCATAAATATGCGCGCGGCGCCTTATTGAGACATTACTCTATTCTCGTGCGGCGTATAAATTAATGAAGGCCCCATCCATTAGGGCGCAGGGCGAAGGGCGGTGCCGCCTTGTCCAGCGTCCCGAATGGCTAGCTGGGTGCGGGCCTCTGCCGCGCCGTGGAATCCCGAGGCAGGTTGTTAGGACCGGGACGGGGCGGTTGTTACGGGCTCCACGCGGGCCTGTCCAGACACACCAGACACGTCCCGTAACCGTCGGGCGTCAGCTGCTCGGAAAGCTGTACGTCTTCACTACTCCATAGTGTTCCCTGCGTCCGTTCAGACACTACACGCGCACTCTATGTGACATGGCTGATAAAAGTTGCTGTTACCTATGGTTTTACTGGAAAAAGGGTAGTAGGAGTAATCCATCGAACTACAGACCTATATCATTGACGTCGGTTTACAGTAGGGTTTTCGAGCATATACTGTATTCAAACATGAATCACCTCGAAGGGAACGATCTATTGATACGTAATCAGCATGGTTTCAGAAAACATCGTTCTTGTGCAACGCAGCTAGCTCTTTATTCGCACAAAGTAATGGCCGCTATCGACAGGGGATCTCAAGTTGATTCCGTATTTCTAGATTTGACACCGTTCCTCACAAGCGACTTCTAATCAAGTGGCGGGCCTATGGGGTATCGTCTCAGTTGTAAGACTGGATTCGTGATTTCCTGTCAGGAAGGTCGCAGTTCGTAGTAATAGACGGCAAATAATCGAGTAAAACTGAAGTGATATCAGGTGTTCCCCAGGGAAGCGTCCTGGGACCTCTGCTGTTCCTGATCTATATAAATGACCTGGGTGACAATCTGAGCAGTTCTCTTAGGTTGTTCGCAGATGATGCTGTAATTTACCGTCTAGTAAGGTCATCCGAAGACCAGTATCAGTTGCAAAGCGATTTAGAAAAGATTGCTGTATGGTGTGGCAGGTGGCAGTTGACGCTAAATAACGAAAAGTGTGAGGTGATCCACATGAGTTCCAAAAGAAATCCGTTGGAATTCGATTACTCGATAAATAGCACAATTCTCAAGGCTGTCAAATCAACTAAGTACCTGGGTGTTAAAATTACGAACAACTTCAGTTGGAAAGACCACATACATAATATTGTGGGGAAGGCGAGCCAAAGGTTGCGTTTCATTGGCAGGACACTTAGAAGATGCAACAAGTCGACTAAAGAGACAGCTTACACTGCACTCGTTCGTCCTCTGTTAGAATATTGCTGCGCGGTGTGGGATCCTTACCAGGTGGGATTCACGGAGGACATCGAAAGGGTGCAAAAAAGGGCAACTCGTTTTGTATTATCACGTAATAGAGGAGAGAGTGTGGCAGATATGATACGTGAGTTGGGATGGAAGTCATTAAAGCAAAGACGTTTTTCGTCGCGGCGAGATCTATTTACGAAATTTCAGTCACCAACATTCTCTTCCGAATGCGAAAATATTTTTTTGAGCCCAATCTACATAGGTTGGAATGATCATCAAAATAAAATAAGAGAAATCAGAGCTCGAACAGAAAGGTTTAGGTGTTCGTTTTTCCCGCGCGCTGATCGGGAGTGGAATGGTACAGACATAGTATGATTGTGGTTCGATGAACCCTCTGCCAAGCACTTAAATGTGAATTGCAGAGTAATCATGTAGATGTAGGATGTAGATGAAATTAATTCATTATATGTACATTCAACATCTCAGTGCATATCAGTATGAAAGTGCTGAAATGATCGAATGGCAATACTCGTTGAGAGACGTCTGGGGCTCTTTGGCCGCCTGTTACAAGACTTTCTACACAGCTGAATTACATTAATACCACATGCAATAACCACCAACAAACGGCATGTGGCAGCTCTAGCAGCAGACGGGATACAAACCGTGTCGGGGGACGCGGAAAACAGTGAAAACACTGCAGCCGTTCTCCTAATTGGGATACAGCGATTTATCTGACCTCCAAAAGGGCATGATCATTGGCTTTCGGGCCAAGGGCGGAAGCATTTCCGAAACCGCTAAGTCCGTAAACTATCTGCGCGCCGACGCTGTTAAAATATACTGCGTATGGTAAAATGGCAAACCTACGTTTCTAGCATTTGTAGACTTAGAGAAAGCTTTTGACAATGTTGACTGGAAAACACTCTTTCAAATTCTGACGGTGGCAGCGGTAAAATAGAGGGAGCGAAAGGCTATTTACAATTTGTACAGAAAGCAGATGGCACTTATAAGAGTCGAGGGGTATGAAAGGAAAGCAGTGGTTGGGAAGGGAGTGAGACAGGGTTGTAGCCTATCCCCGATGTTATTCAATCTGTATATTGAGCAAGCAATAAAGGAAACAAAAGTAAAGTTCGGAGTAGGTATTTAAAATCCATGGAGAAGAAATAAAAACTTTGAGGTTCACCGATGACATTGTAATTCAGTCAGAGACAGCAAAGGACTTGGAAGAGCATTTGAACGGAATGGACAGTGTCTTGAAACGAGGGTATAAGATGACATCAACAAAAGCAAAACGAGTATAATGGAATGTAGTCGAATTAAGTCGGGTGATGCTGAAGGAATTAGATTAGAAAATGAGACACTTAAAGTAGTAAAGGACTTTTGCTATTTGGGGAGCAAAATAACTGATGACGGTCGAAGTAGAGAGGATATAAAATGTAGACTGCCAATGGCAAGGAAAGCGTTTCTGAAGAAGAAACATTTTTTAACATCGAGTATAGATTTAATGTCAGGAAGTCGTTTCTGAAAGTGTTTGTATGAAGTGTAGCCATGTATGGAAGTGAAACGTGGACGATAAATAGTTTAGACAAGAAGAGAATAGAAGCTTTCGAAATGTGGTGCTGCAGAAGAATGCTGAAGATTAGATGGGTAGATCACATAACTAATGAGGAGGTATTGAATAGAATTGGGGAGAAGAGGAGTTTGTGGCACAACTTGACTAGAAGAAGGGATCGGTTGGTACGACATGTTCTGAAACATCGAGGGATCACTAATTTAGTATTGGAGGGCAGCGTGGAGGGTAAAAATCGTAGAGGGAAACCAAGAGATGAATACACTAAGCAGATTCAGAAGGATGTAGACTGCAGTAGGTACTGGGAGATGAAGAAGCTTGCACAGGATAGAGTAGCATGGAGAGCTGCATTAAACCAGTCTCAGGACTGAAGACCACAACAACAACATGTACAGTCAACATCTTAGTGCATATCAGTATGAAAGTGCTGAAATGATCGTATGGCATTATTCGTTGAGAGACGTCTGGGGATCTTTGGCCGCCTGTTACAAGACTTTCTACACAGCTGAGTTACATTAATATCACATGCAATAACCACTAACAAACGGCATGTGGCAGCTCTAGCAGTAGACGGAATATAAACCGTGTCGGGGGATGCGGAAAACAGTGAAAACAGTGCAGTTGTTCTCGTAATTCGGAAACAGCGGTTTATCTGACCTCCAAAAGGGCATGATCATTTGCTGTCGGGCCGAGGGCGGAAGCATTTTCGTTAAAGTATACTGCGTATGGCAAAATGGCGCTATCTAAAATCGACGCAGAGGTAACTGTGGTGGACCAAGGGCCATAGGTGACGGGGGTGAACGACGGCTGCAGAGATGTGTACCGGCGAATAGACGTGCGACTGTTGAACAACTGACCGCCCAGATGAATTACCGAACTACCAACAGTGTCTCCTCAACAACAGTCCACTGTACGTTGCTCCGTATTGATCTATGCAGCAGGCATCTGGTTCGTGCACGCTGAGTGGCGACAGGTAGCCTTTTCAGAGAAGTCTCGTTTTACGGTCCATTAGACAGGTGGGCTTTGTCGTGTACCGCTCTGAATCGATTGTAAAAGAGGTCCACGCCGGAGGAGGGAGCGTTATGGTGTGGGGAATGTTTTCCTGGCATTCCCTGGGTGATCTCATCATTCTGGAAGGCACAATGGACCAACACAAGTATCCTTGGAGACCTTGTCCCACTTTTCATGCATTTGTTCCTCCTCGGCATAATGGCATCTACCAGAAGGACAATGCAAAGCGTGACACAGTTCACAGCGTACATACGTGGTTCTAAGAGCATCAGGATGAGTTTACCGCACTTCCCTGGCCATCAGATTCCCCAGATGTAACCCAATAGAGAATCTGTGGGACCAACTCGATCTGACTGTTCGCACCATGGTTTTTCAGCCGTGAAACCTATCGCCATGGCTCCACACCCCTGTCGGTTTCTTCCAGAACCTCACTGACTCTTTTCCTGCACATCCGCGCTGCAAAACGTGGTTATTCAGTCTTCTGACAGGTAGTGACATTAACGTTACTGGATCGAGTATTTGATGCCACAGCGCTGACTTGCGCGGTGTTTAGAAGAAGATGAGCTGAAACGATTAGGATCTCACCAACACGCAGTCCCGGAGGGAATAAAGTCTCCGACCCGCCCGAGAACAAACCCGTGACCCCATGGTCTACAAACAGCGATACTAACCACTAGGTCATGGGTTATAGGTGTGATATTATTTACAGCTTCACACATGATTACTTTGAAAGTAATAATAAAAAAACACAAGTTACAGAAACCTTACAGCATACAGTTTCTACTCTCCCAGTAAAATTTGCAGATCTACGTGGTAGCTTAGAAATGTAAAAGCAATAATGATGGAGAAGTTGCAAAAACATTTAATTTCTGGTGTCCTAGTATAATTTGCAGATGTTAGTTTCCTTCCGTGCTTCTGCATCCAACGCTGAGCATATCAGTAGATGATCTGAATCTGAGACTGCAGTTTTGCAAACAGAACATTCAACTGTAGGAAGTGCTCCCCCTGTATTGGGTGAGGCACTCATGTCCCGTTGTTAGTCGACAATTGGCTACTGCTACCTTCCTCGGTTTATTACTGAATAGCTCCCAATAGTTTTGAATGTTTCCTCAAATTTATCAATTTATTTTTCTTATTAAGTCTGTTATATGACATTTCATAACTGACTTCTAAGTAAGTTCTTTAAGTGTGTCACGTGGAATGGGTTTTTTGTTAGCTTTTCTTATTAAGTCTGTTATGCGACATTCCATACCTGTCTTGTAAGTAAGTTCATTAAGCGCGTCATGTGGAATGGGTGTTTTTTTTTTTAGCTTATATATGTGTTCCTTCTTTGGCCATTGTGTCTCCAGTCTTATTTCCGACATTCCTACGTATGTAGGTATCCAATGAAACACTTTTTCCTTTATTTTAGTCCATTATTGACCTTAAGGCGTGTCTTAGTCGGTTGTTCGTTCTGTGGAGTGGTTTTTTGAGAGAGCTGGTATAGCTGCTCTAGAATCAACCAGTATTACTGCTTATGTAGGTAAGTTATTTTGCATACAAGGTTGTTAAGTGATGGTTGGACTGCATGTATTTCAGAGTCAAAGTTCGTCATACGGAAGCGCATGAACAGATAAAAATCAAAGGACATTCCCGAAGTTGGTCGATTTTAGATCGCCGCCAGCATTTGCTAGCAGACAACGCTACGTTTAGTACTTTTCTGTCTAAAAAAGCAGAAATGACACTTTTAGTTGATGATCGCTCAAATTTTATTTGTAACTGAGTTTAAAATAATCTTGTTTATTGACGACTTAGAGGAGTTGAACGGTGGTAGTTTAGACTGGTGGAAATCTGAAAACATTCAATATCAATCAACGTATTTAGATTTATATCGATTCAGCTAATTCCATCAGCCACCTCGCCGAGAGCAGAAACCGGACGTTAATCTCAGTGACATTCATCTTTTTTTTTAAGTCAGCACCACCGTTAGAATGTTCTTTATTTACAGTGTTACATTTACACTTACACAGTCATGATTTCGGCTTCAAAGTGCCATTATAAACTGTTTTAAGTGTTATACAGTGCCTAAGATAAAAATCATAGGACATTCCCGAAGTTGGTTGATTTTTGATCGACTCTTAGACAATGTGTCTAACAGTGTATTTTAAATACGACAGTATGCCATCTTAGTCACTGTATAACTCTTAAAACACATCATAATGGCACTTGGAAGCCGAAATCATGATTGTGTAAGTGTAAATGTAACACTGTAAATAAACAACAGTCGAATGGCGGTACTGACTTTAAAGAAATGTATTATGACTGTGTCCCCGAATTATGAAAAAATTATTATCTGTGGGAGAGTTTTAAAATATATTCTTAGAGCAAACGTCGTAAGAAATGGCCTCCATACCAACGAGAATGGATTTCAAAAACACCTGTTATGCGAACTGAATTTGCGCTTTTTTCTCATGATGTGCAGAGAGCTATAGGTCAAGGCAAACAGATAGAAAAGCTTTTGAGTTAGTTCCAGACCAATGCTTATTAACGAAAGTAAGATCATAATTATCTCCTTTCAAACGAAATTTGGGAATGGATTGAAGATATTTTTGTTAGGACGGCGTCCCACAACTGTCCATGATGTGTGTTAAGGATTTAGCAGACAATATTAGTAGTAACTTCAGAGTTACTGCAGATAATTTAGTTTCCTGTAATGAAGTACTATCTGCATAGAGCTGGAGAAATATTCAGTCAGATCCTTATAGGATTTGGATGTGGTGAGGAGATTGGCAACTCGCTTTAAAGATTCAGAAGTGTAAAACTGTGCACTTCACAAAACGCAGAAACGCGATACCCAGGGACTTTAGAAAGTAAATTACACATGTCGTCCCAAGCTAAGATCACTGTGCAACACGAGTTGGTCACTGTCAGATGAGAGTACGAGGTCTGTTCAAAAAGTTCCGGAACTTTCCACTACAAATTTTTCTACGCTTACCTTATACTTGAGCATGGTCTCCTTCGAAATACACCCCTACACAATTTATATACCGCTCCCAACGCCGTTTTCAATTCCGGAAGCAGTCTTGGTACGCTTCTTGGTGGATCGCGCGAAGCGCTGTCTGCGAATTTTCCTTTATCTCGTCTATCGTTGCAAATCTTCGTTATTTCAGCGGGGTTTTCAACTTCGGAAATAAATAATGTCCTCAGGAGCCAGATCTGCAGAATACGGAGGACGAGGCAGAACAGTGATTCTGTTTTTTGTGCCGTTGTCACGCCCCAACAGGGATGAATGTGCGGGTGCGTTATCGTGATCCAAGAACCATGAACTATCCCGCCACATTTTAGGCCGTTTTTTCTCACATTTTCTCGCAGGCGTCGCAACACGTCCCGATAGTACCAGCGAACAGCAGTGTGTCCCTGTGGCACGAATTCATGATGAGCTAATCGGTCAAATGCGAAAAAAACTACCAGCATGGCTTTGACATTTGACCTGATCTAACGAGCTTTTGTTGGTGTTGGAGAACCTTCTCCGACCCATTGTGAAGAGTGAACATTGGTCTCAACATCATAACTTTAGAACCACGTCTCATCGCCAGTTATGATTCTCTTCAGGAACAGCTCCTTCTCATCTGCGTGATCCAAAAGCTCTTCACAGATTGCGAGGCAAGGGTCTTTCTGGTCTTGATTCATGAGCCGTGGGACGAAGTTGCAGCAACACGATCCATTCCAAGACGCTGCGTCAGAATTTCACGACAAGATCCAACTGAAATGCTATAATCTTCTGCAATCTCTCGAACAGACAGTCTTCGATTGACATGCACAATTTCGTTGACATTCAGGACATGAGCGTCATCGGTAGACGTCGAAGGGCGTCCTGAACGAAGGTAATCTTTAACTTCCGTCCCGCCATTTTTAAACCGTGTGAACCATTCGTAATACCGCGTATGTCCTAAATACGCATCGTCGCAGGTTTCCTGCATCATTTGGTGTCTGTAAAGGTTTTCTTGAGTTTCACGCAAAATTTACATCTCGTACTCTGCCGTCTCGAAATTCACAAATTCACGACGTTCTACGCGATACAGCGATGAACAATAACTAACAGACATATAACAAAGAAACTTCAGGCAGTTACGCATTAAACACATTAAACACAGGCGTGAGCAAGAATGTCAACCACATTTCGCTCCAACACGCCAATGGAGCGAAATTACGAATGTTTCGGAATTTTTTGAACTGACCTTATATACATTTCGGGTATCCTGCAGACACAGTTCTGCTGCGATACGGATAATACTTGGAAATGGTATGCAGTGAAATGGCGTTACAAGCGAAAACATACGCCATAGTTGAGATACGCGGACAGTAGGATTCTTGTGGACACAAAGTCTAAATTACACACAAATTCGCCGTAAAATTCTGTCGGTATACGAACCCAGTGCTGTGGTACGTTCAGCCATAGTGGAATGGTGCAAACAATTTGACCAAGGCCTCAGAAAGAAGGTCATACTGATCGGGAAGTCAGGATCTTGCACCACGCAAGCTGAAGGGACGTTAACACAGCTGTCCTCGAATGGCCCCGTGACCAAGGTGCGAATTTCTGTCTTCGAGAAACCGAGAGATTGATAGAACATTGCGACCGTTGTTGACAGAGACTTGGTGGGAGCTGAAGTATAATTTCATGTATCTGTGTCGCTTTCAATTGTAGCTGAACATTCAGTAAAAGTTTCTTGGGCTGCCATAATAATGTATAACTTATTTTTTGAAGTCCCCTCTTAAAATAAACTCTACATAAAATTTAAAAAAACCAACGTACCACGAAGGCATTATCCGAATGTGACAGAAATCGGTTGATGTACAAGTGCAGGCAAACAAATGATCACAATTTCACAAAAATTGATGATTATAAGAGAAAGAGCTTCAGAAATGGAGCAAGTTGGTAGCGCCTTGGCCGGCCGGAGTGGCCGTGCGGTTCTGGGCGCTATAGTCTGGAGCTGAGCGACCGCTACGGTCGCAGGTTCGAATCCTGCCTCGGGCATGGATATGTGTGATGTCCTTAGGTTAGTTAGGTTTAATTAGTTCTAAGTCCTAGGCGACTGATGACCTCAGAAGTTAAGTCGCATAGTACTCAGAGCCATTTGAATAGCGCCTTGGTTCATCTCTGCCCCTTATGCAGGCAGTTACTCGGCTTGGCACTGATTGTAAGCGTTGTTAGATGTCCATCTGAAAAATATCGTGCCAGATTCTGTCCAATTAGCGTGTTAAATCGTCAGAATCCAGAGCTGGTTGGAGGTCCCCGCCCGTAATGGTCCAAACGTTCTCAGTTGGGGAGAGATCTGGCGACCTTGCCGGCCAAGGTAGGGTACGTCAAGTACGAAAACAAGCGGCAGAAAATCTCTCCGCGTGCGGGCGAACATTATCTTGCTGAAATGACAGCCCAGGATGGTTTGCCATGAAGGGCAATACAACAGAGTGTAGAATATCATCGACGTATCGTTTTCTTCTAAGGGTTCCGTGAATAACCGAAGGGTTCCCGCTTTGAAATGAAATGCCATCCCAAAGCATCACTGCTAGTTGTCAGGGCCTACCACGAGCGATAGTCAGGTTGGTATCCCATCGCTGTCCAGAATGTCTCCGATAAATCTTCGCTAGTCATCTGAGCTGATTTCGAAGAGGGGCTCCTCACTCAAGATCGTTCTGCGCCAGTCAGTGAGATTCCAGGCCTTGATGACAAAGCAGATTACGCCTGTCAATGTAGACTAACCTGTTCTGTCCACATGTCCCCACATGAACACCTGACCTGCTGCCGTGGGGAAAATAAGCATTAATGGCTTGCTCTTGCAACATGTACTTGGAGATACGAATCAACACAAGAACATACTACTCCTAACAGCTATAATTGTTGTCTGCAAATGAAGCAAACGTTGATGTAATGTTGTTCAGTATACCGTCCTCAGTCACTAATAGAAATATTAGCACGTTTACCCATTATTCTGTATATAAAAACATACACAGATATGTACGAAAAAAAGTTGCAATAGGCCTATATATACTTTAAAGACTGTCATGTAAGAAAATGTGGCCCCAAAGCCATAATATACGTTCATTGCCACTAATCAAGTAAATAAGAGAAAGTTGTAAACACTTATGTTGAGGTTCTTCGTGCTGATGGACAGGTAAAAGAGACATGGGAAACGCAAACTTTGCGTGGTATACATCCTACCTCGTAGCTGACTTCACACAGCTGCGAGTTGAGTTGTGCCGTAAAGCCGTCGGCACACGGACCGTGCTGTCGAGCGTTAACGTTGAGCGTGCCAAGTTCAACGTGCTGCTGAACGCTCAGGAACGATGCGACTTGTGCATACGGTACGTGGGCCCCAACGTGCTATACGTGATCGCAACGCACTGCAGCGGCAGTTGAGGAATGTTTCTAGTTCGTAAATCACACTGTTTACTCAAAGGGCAAGGCAGATCACGTAGGCTGTATTAAAACGCACATTTTCTCCCTCTTCCACGAAAAGGAAAGTACCATGTCCAATCAATAAGGACACAGGCTTATAAAAGTTCCATTACAAACAGTGTGTTACAAATTTGGAATACTTCTCCGCATAAGATAAACGTTATTTCATCATTCCCACATTTTAGAAAAACCCCAAGGTCACACTTACTTGATCACAGTTCCTACCCAGCAGAATCTTTGCAACATGTGAATTACGAAGCGTAATAGAAAAAGGAGCAAAATATCTTTATGCAAGTAGCGCAAGCTGTCCTGTAGATTAAGCCAATCTAACAAAGTACCCCTCAAAAATAAGGGGAACTTATATTTACATAACATCAGATACATTTACTTATATTAAACTAATAATAAAGTATCAGGACTTAATAAAAACGCGAATGTTAGGAAAAAATAACTTGGAAGTTTCAAGACACGAACCACTGCCTCCAACAAACAACTCAATACTGGACAGTGGGGCTACTCAGTACGCTAAATCAACATCACACTCCTCGCATCTAATCATATTATGTTACCGCTTGCTGAAAACTTTAATGGTAGATATGTTACTACTTGAGATATAATTACAACAAATTGTACCAAGAACAATGCGTTTTGGGTTGACCTTCAGTGTGTCGCTGCCCTCAAATAGCCTACTCTCATAATACGCAAGTTACAATAATTCTTTTGCCACGAAAATGATGTTTCTCATTATTTTATTGGAACGAATCACACAGTTAACAACGGGTTTTCCAGTGATTCTCAATTTGCTGGTGCTCAGAAGCAGCATATATACATATAGGCTTGAAATGAATGCCAATATGGCGTCTCACAACTCTGTACTGAAGGGAGACAGCGTGCTTGTGACGTAGGTGGCGTTGTGCCATCTCATTGGTCAACGCTGAGACGCACGCTCAGAATATCTGACATGCCAGATATTGCTCTGCACGTTCGGAAAGACTCCCGAACGTGCTATTCCACGCTATGACGTCAGAAACTCGGCACGCTCAACGCTCAACGTTCGGATGCACGGTCCGTGTGCCGACGGCTTAAGACAGTGTTAGGAAACAGAGTAACTTTTCTTCAAGTAGCGGCACAAATGATTTGGTTTTACTCAGACTCCGATGTTGGGTGGAGTGTAGTACGCAGATGCTACATTTGCAAAAGTGTGTCTAATTTGAAACCTACGTCACTCATAGCTTGCCACACAGTGCATATAGATATACGTGCGTAAACCACTAGCTCGAAACGTGTTCATTACATCTGCATTGCTTCACTGAGGACATAAAATAAATTCGAGTTTCAATATAATTGCTCATTACGTAGAAATTCTGCAGCAAATCACACTCTCTAAGCGCTATGAAAATTCAAGATATTAACACGCTCACAAGTAGCAAAACGGTTAGAAGTTAGCTTCTAACGGCTGACATGAGGCCATGGACCTGCTCCCACGAATACGTTCATAACGTAAAATAGAGCAACTTCGCGACAGTTTCGGCACTTTAAACGAATGTCAACATCGTAGGTACAAGACAGCGCGGATGGCTACCGCGTCGTCTATACACCCTCGTGGATACAGTCGGTGGTGGGTTGGGCGTGGCTGCAGACTGGCTGCTGAAGGCGATCCTCTTTGGAGATTCCGGTCCCATTATCGCCAGTTTGTTCTTGATAGATCTCGAGGTAGCTGTCACGTGTAGCAGGGTGGCAAGACCCAATAACATAAAATCCAGAGGATGACAGTTATTACCACTAGTGTGGACATTGCGTAACACTGCTGCAGTTAGTGTTTAGACAGCGAATCAGAAATATTCTCGGCGCGCGTTTCTCACTCCACCATCCACTTTCTCTCTCTCTCTCTCTCTCTCTCGCATACACACACACACACACACACACACACACACACACACACACTTTACGATTACATGTTGTGATAAACTCCGTACCTATCCATTTCTGGTTTACACATAGCTCTTTCCTCCACCAGTGCCGGTCCGACGTCCGGGTCTCTTCTTGCAAGTGGTGAGAAAGGAGGGGGTCAAGGTGTTACCCTCTTTTTAATTCCCTACAAGTACCGCTTGTCAAGGTAAGAGGTAAAAACAGTCAACGGCTTTGAAAGTGGCAGTGAATATAAAAGCATCAACGGTGGAAAAAGCGGAAGAACTGTCTTCATGTCATATTACCTGCAGCGTCTGTTCTCTAGAGGAGCGCCTGCAAAATGCATCGTTAGGAGCAGCCTAAACCTATGCTGGAAGTGGCTACAAAACACCTTTGGAAGTCGCGACCTCATCTTAACAGTAGCCTTTATATGGAATGGTACTTCAAAACCAGCTCCGGAAAAGGTTATGGCGTACCTTGCAGACGACGCGCAGTTCTTGGCATGCTCGGGTAACTTGTAGAAGTGGATGAACAGTCACCGACGCATTGAAGGTGGGCATCGCTAATGTGATGACGCTGACTGGGAAGGCAGAAGAGCTGATATGCTTTATGAAGACGGAGAATGGAGGAAGTTTGGGGCTTGGTGAAGTCAGGTGGAAGAGAAAAGAAAGGAGGAAAATGAGGAAAGCATACATACTTCGTGGCGGACAAAAGACCATAAATAAAGTGGATATAACAGAAAAACCATCTCTAGGACAATACATGGAAGCAGTAGAATACACAAGTGACGGCATAATGATGATTCGGCTGAGAACAAGTAACAAAGTGAAGGACTTCACCCAAGTATACGCACAAGTGTACGCACCACAGACAGGAAATAAAGGGGAGAACATCGAGGAATTCCTAGAGAAATTAGAGAATAAAATTACTGATGTGGAAGTGACAGTAATGGATGAATTAAATGCACAGGTTGGAAACGAAAGACTAGGGAAGACACAGATAGTTGGTCCATAAGGATATGGAAAAAATGAAGAGGGAGAAAAATTTATTATGCGAAAGAAATTTTTTGACTGTGGGCACCACGTGGTTCAGGAAGAGAAATAGCCAAAAGATAACAAGATATGGGTGGCGAGAGAGAAGGACGAAGATAGTCATTGACTACTTTCTGGTGGAAAAACAAAATCGTAGACAGTTGATGGATGTAACTGCGCTCCCAGGGAAAGCATTTGACAGAGAGCATCGATCAGTGGTGCAAAGATGAGGATGGGCAAAATGGAAGGAATAGACACAGAAAGGGAGAAGAAAATTAAAGCGTGGAAACTGAAAGATTGGAAGGTATAAGAAAAGTTCAGGAAGCTGCTTAAGCTTAAAATCCCAATAACTGAACGTGGAAGAGTGGAAGCGGAATTGGGTAAGTTCAAATAGGCATTTGGAAGCTCTACAGAGAACACCTGTGGCAGAATGTCTGGAAGGACAAAGGATAAGGAGACACCATGGTGGAAAGAGAAGGTGAAGAAAGCAATAAAAGAAAAGAAGAAAGGATGGAAATGGAAATACCAGGAAACCTGTAAGAAGTGTGAGAAAGTATTAGCGGAAGAAAAGAGAAAAAAATTGCGAGAAATTCACACACGAGTTGGAAAAGGATGTTACTGGGGAGCAAAAGGATGCTGTATGGAATTACAAAGAGTAAAATGAAGAAAAGCGCTTACACACAGCAGGTGAAATGGGAAAATGGAGAGCTAATACCGCAACTAGAGAAGATAAGAAAAGATGGAAAGGGTACTTTGACAAACTACAAAACGTGAATAGCAGTAATGGAAAGGGAATAGACAGGTAGGACGCGGACGTGGGTCTGGAGGAAGATAAAGATATTACAATGTTGGAAGTAAAACTAGCACAGAGGAATAAAAACAGGAAAGGTAACAGTGTACTCAATTTTTAGAATGAGATAGTTGATGGAAAGGTATTGGGAGTACGGGAAAGGTCTAGTAACGACATCTCTTGACTTGGCTAAAGTCTTACAACCGTGTCCCCAGAGAAAAGGTATGGGAAATCTTGGAGAGAAAGGGAGCTGGAAAACAAACAACTCCTTCAAGCAATGTATGACGAAAGCTTCAGCTAGGTTCAGACCCAAGTTGAAAGAACTGATTGGTTAGTAATGTTACGGGGTTGAGACAAGGAAGTATGGTGTAGTCATTATTATTAATAATGGTAATGAATGAAATTGTGAAAGAGACAAAAGAAGCTCATAGACGAAGGGAGATGAAGTTGTTGCTATTTGCCGATGATATTTTGGTACGGGGAACAAACAGCAAGAAGATGCAAGAAAAATAGACATTTTAAATGAAAAAGAAATCGAGAAACATGGAATGAAATGAAGTATGCAGAGAAGCAAGATCTTGGAAGTAAGCAGAGGAGACAGAGAAAGCAAGGAGCAAATTAATATTGAAGGATAGGATATTGAATTTGTGGATAACTTAATATCTAGAAAATGTGATAATGGAAAATGAAGAGTGGAGTCAGAAGTTAGCAAAAGAGCACAACAGAGCAATGTATTTTACCAACGTGTGAGGGGTTTAGTGTGAGGAAGGGAGGTGCCAATTAAGTGTAACGAAGTGCTGTACAAGATGTACTTTACACCCATGCTGACATATGCATCTGAGATCTGGACAGTGACAAGAAGAGAGAAGACAAGAATCCAAGCCAGTGAAATGAAATTCCTAAGAAGTATATCCGAAAAAAGGAGGAGAGACAGAGAGAAATGAAGATTTTAGGAAAGGAATTGGTGTAGAATGAGAGAATTGAGAACAACAGGTTAAAATGGTTTGGATTTGTAAAGAGAATAGAAAGCAGAAGAATACCAGAACGAATGATGGAGGGCAATTTTGAGAGACCTAGAACGCGATGGATGGACTCAATAAAGACGAGTTTAAGAAGGAGGAATATGACTGGAACAAAAGAGTTATGAAAGAAGAATGGTGAAAGACAGACTGATGCGGAGAAGTATTATAAACGCCAAAGCATAGCCTGTTGCTGGGTAAAGGGGAAACTAAGATGACGATAAAACATTTCCGTCGTTACATTTCGATAAAACACTTCATTCTGTCAGACACTTCAGATAGCCACCGTACGACGACGTTTATTAGTTTAAAAAAGACTATTTCAATCAGTTACTATTTCGTATTGCCACACGCATTAGACTTCTAAAGTCCATAACGCTTATACATTAGGATTATAACCTTTTCCAAATTTAAAAGTCTGCGGTTGCAAACGATGAACTTTTGCCTCAAACTCTAAAAAATGTCGATTTTATTAAATTGTAAAAATATTCCCGCAGCAGAAAATACGTTAAATTAAAAGGAAGTATCTAAAACAAATTTACACAGCCTTCATTTGCAAATGCAATATAACATGCAATAAGTTATAAGAAGGTTTGAAATTTGTGAATTGCTGTTTATCAACTTTCTGTTAAGATATCTGCCACTTCTACAAGGGCTGTGAAGCTTTTCCATCATATATTCGGCTCGTTCGACCGCCATATTAGAGTGAGCACATCAAACACGAATCATTAGTTTTTCCTGTGAGTGGAAAAAGATTTTAAAGCCTTAGGGCACTTCAGTTTGGATACAGCATCATGCAGTTCATTGCACGTATGTTTCCACTAGATTGTGCCGATTTCAAAACCATGCCTTTGCCCATAGAGCTGCGATGAAGTCACAAGTAGCTTTGAGCTGATGTCTCCATTGTGTAAGGAGAAAATAAGTAAGTGATGCAAAGATTGCCCGTGAATTCCACCTGGCAGTACGAAGGGAAGATAGCTTCTGCATTTGATTAGAGGTCAGTTTTTCTCCTCCTGATAGAAATTATATCCTACACAGAGTTTAAAAAGGAAACCTGAAGTCGTCTCTCCATCCTGGGTTTTCACGTGCCGGTGTATCTTCTGAGCCAGAATATCTTCTTTGAGTCTTCATATACTGCCAAAACATCTTCAGTGACATGCTGGTTGATGCTGGGTGATCGTTATTTTGCCGGGAACGAAGAATCCGTCGTGTGTGTAGAACCCGTTCGAGAATATGATGTTGACATTCTGTAAACAGAGGCTCTTCTAGACCTTTCTGCCTGAACTGTCTCCGGAGTCTAACAATGACACCACTTTTGGCCATTTATTGACTGTTGTGGTGTCCGAAATAAATCATTTTGACACTCCTCCATGCATTGTATTCATCCGAGAGAGCCTGCAATTCGCTAATGATATCTTCATCATATCCGCTTTCACAGGCCAAAATTACGAGGTGTAGAGTTCTAGCAGAACTCCTCAGACAGACCAGTTGATGTTCTCTATTATCAATTCTGTTTCCATCTAAATTCAAGCACAATTCCTCTTCACCAATAAGTTCTTTGGCCAGTTCTTGACTTCTTCTGCATTCTGGATGAATCTACGCCAAATCCCCGATTGTTATAGTGTAAGCACGTGTACTCTGTATTCTGCCAAGGTTTGAAGAATTTTTGATGCTTTTCTTGTTGACATGGACCCTCTTGTCACGAACTTGATTGCAGGCTTTGTAGGCTGATACTATAGTTTCATAGCAGGACAGTTTTCCGCAATATGACAATCAATGCTGCTGCAGTTACTCTTGCCTCCTACAGTACTTCTATTATTGATATTACTGAACCCCTGCACTTTGCTTTCTGACCGATCTGGTAAGTTTCTTCGACGTTTTGATGGTTGGCATAGTAGCCACTTCCACAATACTGTACGCCACTCGGCATCCTGTTTCAACCTGTTTTCTGCGGTTCTTCGTCTTCGCTGCAAAGTCAATTTCCACTCGGTTTTGTAACATCGAAAATATAAGTAAGATATTTTTCAAACACTTCATTCCTCCACTTCCTGTAATTTTCCAACACTTTTATAAGTTTTTCAACTTTTGCGTGAATTTCCTGTGTAGAAAAGAAAGGGAAGCTCGTCCTTTTCCCAGAGCTTCAGTAATTCTTCTGCTATCTTCTTTGTAGTGTCAGCTCGCGCTTTGAGTACGTCGTACAACACCAAGAATGTACTAACGATGTCTCAGTTCAAAAACATTTTGCGCGGAATCTCATTCATGTCCTTTTTTCTTTTATAGTATCGTGGGACAGCACTTTGTAGTTGTCAGATTTCTCGTCCATATCGTTCCACCCGACTCCACTGCTGATATGGGTAGTTTAATTTTAAACGACATCTTTAAACCTGAAGATAAAATAAATGCCATTAGAAATGATAATTTAGGAAGCACTGTTCCAAACAAATGCAATGTATTATTTTCCCATACCGTATAAATGAAATGATATTGGCCGCTTGAGGTTTTTACTTGACCAGATCAAAACAATACAAAAAAGTAACATATTGGCAAAAGTTCATAAAATGCAACTTCAGGAAAGTTAATATTTTCAAAAAAGTTAAAAAGTCATAACCCTAGTACACATCTTAGGAATGCGAATGATGCGAAACCGAGCACTTCGCCGCAGTGGTTAGTACGAAAACAGCTGTGCTTGCACATGTCCGAGCGAATGTCGGAAGATCGAAAAACAGATTTGTAATCGAAAGGCAGCTGAAAGCAGGCATAGAGTAAGAATCACGAAACTGTCCCACAGTTGATGTGGGAGAGTATATACAAAATCTCACAATTGTAGGGAGGCAAACAACCGCGTTGAAGAAAACAGAATAAAAGCAAATAGTTGAAGTAGCTAAAATCGATACAGGGTTGTAATGTCTTGAGGAGAAATGAATTACTGTATGAAGTTACTCAGAGCCAGTAAGTAAATTTGGGTGTAGCTAATAGACCAATGGCGCTATTTTCTGTTCATTTCTTTCGTCAGGAATGCCGGACACACAGGGACGAAGCTGTCTTGTCACAACCGAAATACGGCCTCCTGTCGCCATTCATTTGTCTCGGGCAGAGGCCGCGCCGTGACGCGGCCACTCTGCCGGGGTCACGCTCTGCGTCCAATTACCCGCTCTGTGTGAACGGCGACGAGTGACTCGGGTTTCTGGCTGCGAGGTACAAGTAATAACGACGCGGCCAGCGGCTCCCCACGACGTTCCGTCTGGATCAATCTTCCCTTCCTCCCCTGAGCGGCACCTTTAATCGGAGGGCGGCCCACTTGGCTGTCCCCCTTCACGAGACTGATCTCGTTAGCGCTGTCAAGATAATCGGACCAGCGAACTGAAGCGCAGACCGAAACATCGCATGGCGACCTCGATGGAGCTGTGGTACAGAAACGGATCGCCTACATCCACAGCTTGTCCTTGTGGTATTCGTACACAGGAGATTTGAACCTTGTAAACTCTTTTTTCACCATTTATGATTTGCGTCACGCGCAGCAGGTCTCCTACCAGAATATTGGACTCTTCCCGTAAAACGATAGGTTTTGTGATGGAAGTACGAAAAAGCGTATCAACAAAAAAGGAGACATAAAATGGGTCCGAAACGGGGATGTTTATCTGTCGTTTTTACTCCTACACTTAGAAACTTAGGAAGAAGGGAAGATTAGGCTTCAGCATCTCGTCAACGTCAAGGTTATTAGAGACGGGACGCAAGCTTGGACTAGGAAAGGATGTCGGAAGAAAGGCAACTGATTCTTCTTCAGCGGGACCATACCGAAATTTACGTTAACAGATTTAAGGAGGTCATATGAAACCTAAATCTGGATGACCTGACAGGGATTTGAACCAGCGTCCTCATACGCAAAGCTTACATAGTTTCCAGTTCCACTTATTCCGCGGTAGCGCTCAGAAATGTTGCATTTCTCATATATTTGATGGGTCTAGTACTGTACCTAAGGAAACATTGACGAAATACCTTAAAATGCCATTTCAAGAACAAATCGAGTAGCGTGCAAACAAAATGCAACTTGTAAACTGACATGGAAACTACGGTCTTCCGCGGCGACATACTTGAGCTACAAAATAAATGTTTTTGGAAATTATAGCATACATAGAGTATAGATAAAATGCCATCACTGACAATGAAGCTACAAATATATCTATCGACAAAAACCAGTAAGCGTTTTCAGAAGTGTGAGCTTAATTTTGTGCTAGGAACCAAGAGGGTGTATTACGTCTACGTGTGTGATATTCGGTTAGCAATGACTACCCAATGTGACATTACTGGACAGAAATCTCGGCAAACACAACACTGTCGCTGACTCCATGCTCCAACTACTGTTCATTTCGTGTGCTAGTGGTGCTGTGGTTTCATCGCTGCTTTTCCAGGAAAAGCTGAATTTCTGGTGAAATAAATAAGATGCGGCGTATTGGTCATTATAAATAATGTTATTTATCACCGTCTACCGAAAAATGATACTTGGTGTAAAAAAGTGGATAAAATTTTCATAATGGAAATATATGCTCAGAACATTGAGGATTATACGTAGGATTTTTTAAAAATGAGCTCTTAGATCCATCTCGACACAGACAACGAACGCTGCTCCTTTACAGAAATAATCTTATAGGGGGATAAAATTCGGAATGGTATAACAGACTAGCAATGTAGGAGAAACAAGTGTCAACAAACACTTTCCCAAATCGGGTGAGACTGCGTTATCGGGTGAGACTGCGTTATCAGCACATGACAGTTTGAAAGGGGCCACGTTGTGGGTCTACATTTAGGCAGCTTGTCGAAAGAAAAGGAAGCATGATTATAGGTTAACGTGGCGTCGACAGTGCCGTGATTACAGATGGAGCATAACTCGGAATGATTCATGGGTAGGGAAGGAAATCGACCGTACCCTTTCCAGAGGAACGATCCTGGCATTTTCCTGGCGCGATTTAGGGAAGTTACAGGAAACCTAAATCTAGATTGTTGAACGGGGATGGCTAGTCGAATCCATCAGTGCTCATATTTAAGGGTTATTCGGATGTGACAGAAGCCCGATGTTGGACAGCACGGGAACCTAACGGCAGCCATTTGTCACGGTTCCAGTCGACCACGTCTGACCACCACCAAACATGGTCGCAGTGTCGTGCACCACGCACATCGTAAACTCTTCACATCTACGCCTACCATCTGAGAACAAGTAATGTAGTCTCTACAACATTTTGTGTCATCTCGCACCACTGATGGCAGACTAGCAACAGCAAGAATAATCGCTCCATGTGTGGCTGCCATTGGCACCAGAACACGAACGACAACGTTTGGAATGGATTGATGATGCGTCTGCGGCGAGAATGGCGGTGACCTGGAGAGATGTCCAATATTTTCGAGAGGCGCAACAATGTTTCTGCTGACCTCATGGTGTGGGGAGCGACCGGGTTACGGCTGGCAGTGATTGAGGTTACTCTGATGGCACAACGGTGAGCCGCGAACATCTGCATCTTCAACGTGATACCAGTTTTAACACGACAATGCTCGTTCACTTATGGCACGTGTCTCTATCAAATGTCTGCGTGATGTTGAGGTATTCATGGGGCCAGCAACACCCCAAGATCTGTCCTTGATAGGACAAGCGTGGGACCATCTCAGAACGTCAAATCCGTCTCTGTGTCAGTGTCTATGAGATCAAGGACCAGGTACAATAGTTGTGAGGGAGGTTGGTTCTGGAAATGGTGCATCCTTTATGAAAGCCTTCCTAACGGAACCAATGTATGCATCCGGGCCATACAGGATGCGGCAGCATACTGATATGTGGACTCGAACCGCCAACTTCATTGTAAATTTTACTCGACTTGTGAGCACTAAAATGACACCAAATACCCTCTCAACTCTGAAATTCATTATAAAGGGTGTTTTTAAAATGACTATAGAAAATGAGAGGGCTGGTAAGAAACTTTCACACAGCAACCCATGTCTGTACCCCTTAGCGTTTGACGCCAGGCATCATTTAACAGCGTCGCATGACGCCGGGAAGGTAGGCGTACAGCCCGTCATCCAAATCGAAATGGTAGTGGGTATTCCGGGCGGGAGAACATTGAAGAGTTTCTTCCAGCAGTTGCTGGGACACGAACGGGTTGGCCGGCCGATGTGGCCGAGCGATTCTAGGCGCTTCCGTCTGGAACCGCGCGACCGCAACGGTCGCAGGTTCGAATCCTGCCTCGGGCATGTATGTGCGTGATGTCCTTAGGTTAGTTAGGTTTATGTAGTTCTAAGTTCTAGGGGACTGATGACCTCAGATGTTAAGTCCCATAGTGCTCAGAGCCGTTTGAATCATTTTACGCGAACGAGTTGCGTTTGGCAGTGAAAATGCCTGTTTGATGCGATGTCCCACAGAGGACGGCAGCTGTGCACACTGCAGAGTCTGGTTCGTACTTCGTCAGTGTGTCAACAAACGGGGACACTCTTTTGTTTAGTACTGTCCGAAGTGGATGGGAAATGGAGCGCTTTTCCTGGGAGAAAAGGGCAAACACAAACTGCGCTTGCGTGGCGGCAGGCAGAATGCTCTTGTTCCTCAATGGTCATAAGTCCAGCGGTTTCCGAATCGTCGAGTGCCGGATCCACGCACATTCAGCACCATCGACAAGTTGCTAAGAGGGACGTGTGCATTTGAAGTGAGTTATCGACTGACAAGGTACTGTAATGGTGCATGTTATATAAGGCTTACAATGGAGGCCGATGCATTCATTTTGTGAAATGGTTCAAATGGCTCTGAGCACTATGGGACTTAACATCTGAGGTCATCAGTCCCTTAGAACTTAGAACTACTTAAACCTAACTAACCTAAGGACATCACACACATCCATGCCCGAGGCAGGATTCGAAACTGCGACCATAGCGGTCGCGCGGTTCCAGACTGTAGCGCCTAGAACCGCTCGGCCACCGTGGCCGGCTTCATTTTGTGATACAGCAGTGAAAGCTCGGATGGACACGGTTGTCATAGCTTAGTGCGTACACCATTGTTGGAAGAGGCGTATGCCTGCTGGAAAACATGCTTTCAACAAGTTCGCGGACTGTTGCTCGAGAAATGGGTATAAGCCATTTCACAGAATTTCTTGTGTGGAATGAAGATCATTTGCACCCTTACCCCCTTGAGAAAGTTCTGGTCCATAATCTAAAAAATTTTCCGCGTCGTATTGACTTCTGCCAGTGGTTTTTACAGAAGTATGCCATTGAACCTGAATTCTCGCACTTAGTACTTTTTACGGATGATGATGCATCTCTTACAAGGGAACGTGTGTTCTACAGCAGCCGCAATCAACACTTCTGGACAGTGGAAAAACCGCTCGTTGCCTTTTTGCGTGGTCACCAAGAACACTCCGCCGCTGGACTGGTTTGGCAGGCGATAATCTGATTGGTCCATACTCCCCCGACGACTGAACGCAAATAGGAACTTAATATTCTTAAGGCAAACCCTGCCGAAGTTACTGATACATGTCCCACTCAATGTGCGACAGGGCATATGGTACCAACAGCGTGCTGCATCTATGCACTTTGTTCATGCGGTGTCAAATAATTTCGATGAGACCTTTGGCGAGAATTGGATAGAGTGCAGTGGGCCAGTGGTATGGTCTACACATTCCCCCGACTTGACGCCCCTTGACTTCTTGTCTGGGGACAGTTGAAATGTGCTATTTACGAAACACCTTTCCAGTGGATGAAGAGCTGATAGCGTGAACTACGGCAGCCTCTGATGCAATCTCCACTTTGCCAGATGTGTTTGAAAGAGTGCGGCAGTCACTCAGACGTTTTTGTATTCAAGCAGGAGGGCGTAATTTCGAGTAGCTTTTGTAACTGTTTGCAAATAAAGGTCATGAAATGTCAACTCCATCACTCTTACCTTGATGTCACAAAGATATTGAAAGCGTTCTCCTGTTGACCTGCTACCATGTCGACTTGGATGGCTGGCTGTATGCCTAACTTACCGGCGCCGTGCGATGCTGTTAAATGACGCATAGCGCCGAACGCTAAGGGATGCCGAAATGTAAAACTTGCTTGTTATGACCCACTTCCCCAGACCTCTCACTCTTTACATTCATTTTATTAACACCCTGTCTAGTTACTGTTACTGACGTACTGCGTGCTTGCTAGGTACCGCTGCGACAGCCCGTACGACTCGCGCTGCCAGTAACCTGAGCCCGAGCTGAGCTGCAGAGGCAGTGCCCGTGACGCACGTCGTTACGGCTGGCGCACCGACCACCCACCGTGAAAAGCTCGCCCTCAAGACGCTGCACCAAGTGATTATATGCATAGGTGTCCGTTACTGCAAAATTCTCGCACAGTTTTAGCCATGATTGTATCCAGTGCTATAACCGCCCGCCCGGTTGGCCGTGCGGTCTAACGCATGGCTTTCCGGGCGGGAAGGAGCGCCGGTCCGCGGCACGAATCTGTCCGGCGGATTTGTGCCGAGGTTTGGTGAGCCGGCCAGTCTGTGGATGGTTTTTAGGCGGTTTTCCATCTGCCTCGGCGAATGCGGCTGGTTCCCCTTATTCCGCCTCAGCTACACTATGTCGGCGATTGCTGCGCAAACAAGTTCTCCACGTACGCGTACACCACCATTACTCTACCACGCAAACATAGGAGTTACACTCGTCTGGTGTGAGACGTTCACTGGGGGATCCACCGGGGGCCGAACCGCACAATAACCCTGGGTTCGGTGTGGGGCGGCGGAGGGGTGAAGTGCACTGCGGTAGTCGTCGTGGGGTTGCGGACCACTGCGGCTGCGACGGAGACGGAGCCTCTCCGTCGTTTCTAGGTCCCCGGTTAACATAACATAACATCCAGTGCTATTAAATAGCAAATTTAGCAATGCTTCAATAGGAAATAGTATGTTTTCTTAGCTTTCTTTTAAAGTTTATTTCCGCTTTCCCACTTTGAGAAATATTGCTTTGGCATTGTCTCCTGATAATTTTTGTTGAATTCCAAAAATAGTTTCTTCATCGTTTGTATTTCACTTTTCTCAATTTTCAGTGACAATATAACATAATTGGTGTATTAACATAAATATTTGTTGTGGATAATTTATCGAAAACGCCGGAATAAATCATAAAAATAATCTAATTTCAGATCGTGATTTTCACATTCATATTATAAAACTCCGCCCGAACAGGTCTCTCAAGGCTCAATGGCACCGACTGACCGCCGTGTCATCCTCAGGCGGCAGGCGTCACTGGATGCAGATACGGCGGGTATGTGGTCAGCACATCGCTCTACCAGCCGTTGTCAGTTTTTATGACGGGAGCCGCTACTTCTCAGTCAAGTAGCTCCTCAATTGGCCTCACAACGGCTGAGTGCATCCCGCTTGCCAACAGCGTTCGTCACACCGGACGGTCACCCGTCCAAGTCTTAGTCAAGACCGACAGCGCTTAACTTGGGTGATGTGACACGAACCGGTGTTACCATAGCGGCAAGGGCGTTGGGGCGGTTAAAAAGTTCGCTTTTGATGGCGTTGCTGGAGCGTACATGCAACGCAGCGCGACTTCGATGCGGGTATGTAAGCATCGACATGTAGACAAGGGACTAGTACGACATTCTTGTCTTTCGACATGCGTGCGGTAAATATGGAGACGTGAACTATGGTCACGTTATTACTAACGGGACCAACGTGCTGTTGTTCTTTTCTTGGCTGCCGTAGGACAAAACCCGGCAGACATCCACCGGAGAGTGAAGAGCGCATTGGGGTATCATGCCTGTCGAAAGCCACCGTGTGACAAGGGCTTTTGGCGCTTCATGATGTCGCAACGCAGAAGTTGCGCCAACTCAATTGGAAGGCACTCGAGCAATCGCCCTATAATCCCGATCTCTCCCCTTGCGATTATCACGCCTTTGCTCACTTAAAAAATACCTTGAATGGTCGACGATTCCTGTCCGGCAAGGATGTGCAGGAGACAGTTACCGGCTTCTTCACGCCTCAGGCCGCGGTGTTTCACCAGATACGTATCTTGAACCCGGTGCATAGTGGACGATTGCCTGAAACCTCTCGGTGATTTTACCTGATTGGCATACCGATTCTGGACTGCACGGACTTCGAACTGAAACTTTTGGATCGCCCCTTATAATAATATGGAGATATCCAGGGTGATCAGAAACAGTCTGAAAAGCTTGAAAGCGTGTTGCAGGGCAGGTTCTGATGAGAAATAATTGTTAAGAAAAGAAATTCGATACGTTACGCAGTTCCCGAGTTAATTACCGTTGACGTTAGTTAGCCAATCAGTCATTTTTTTGCACACACTAATTCAAGCGGCCCGCCACAAACATTGTCGCCATAACCGTTCTCGTTTCGTTTCTAAAACCGAACAAAAGGGCGATACAAAAACTTTACGCAGGCCAGTAGTAACGATCGAGCCCGAGCCAAAGGCTGAGCAGTCTCGTGCGTTATCATCCACGCTACGGGAACAATTGAAACTAACTGGATCTGGTGGACCGCTTGAACTTGAGCGCAACGACCTGATTGGCTAATTAACTCGTAAAAGGCCCAGCGTACCGACTTTTTCTTGTCTATTTCTCACCACAATCTATCCTGCAACACCCATAAAGCTCCTCAGACTGTTTCTAACCACCCTGTATACTTAACCCATACTGTAACACAGCACTTCCTGGCCATGCCTCTGTGCTCGACAGGGTAGGTTTGGGCAGCTAGGAGCTGATGGGCCCGCCCCCTGCATGGGTGGTGGTCGGGGTGGACAGGGCTCTTTCGAAGGGCGAGCGATTTTGCGCAGAGTGGTAGGTGATTCCTAAGACCCCGTGGGGAATGAACTTTGAAAGCACTGGCCCGTAGCAGCTCTGAGTTCCGTTAGTGGAAAGTCCGAATGGCCAGGTGCGCAAAACTTAAGGACGAAATTAACTTTCGCATGATGTGTAATTGTAACATACCTCGGCGAAACTTAAATCATATGTAGAAAGAAATACTACAATATAGCACAGAAGATAATTGAAAGAAACACGCGTGAGAGGAATAGAAGGACACTTTTATTCAAAGGCAGTAATTACACTGCAGTCACCGCCGTTTATCATGGGTCCCTAGACATTACAAGAGGTGGGATAACGGGTGTGTCGTCATCACGAACGGCAGAGTGTGCTCTGCAACCTCTTCCAATGCTGAGCACAAGGTTGCTAACGAGTTGTTGTGGTAGGACGTTCCATTCCTTCACCAACGCTGTTACCATCTGCTGGGTGGTCATTGGTGCACGAGGACCCACTCCAATACTTCTCCTCAACGCATCCCACATGTGCCAGGTGGGATTGAAGTCGGGGAACAGGCAGGTTCGAAGCGGTCGCACATTGTCACCCATAAAAATAGCCGAAGTGCGAGTAGCACATGATGACAACTTACATTTTATGTTTGTTTGCAGTAATGTTCGTCTATTATGCTTTTGATTGATGATGAATGTATTGTATATTCTAATGGCAAAAAGATATCTTTATGTGATATAATTACAATTTAACAATTTTTGGATCTTTTCCTTTACTTGTAGTGTGGAAATGTGAGCCTTTGCAAATTTCATGATTCTGTGTCAATGGGAAGTACCCTATAGTTTCTAATGAGTGAGTTTTCGAATATCGAAATATGTAACATATTTTTATTGAAAGTTTTGCACCGCCTAGGATACGCAGACCTTAAATATAACATAAATTTGACTTTGATACCCTAACATGTTCAAGAGAGAAAGGAGTGTGAGCAGACGGGCAGACAAAGAGACAGGCGGATGAAAAATGACAAAAATATTTTTTCGTGTTATATAAGTAGAAATTCGCAATTTTCGGATGTTTTCCTTCTCTTTACATGTACCGTGAAACCTTGTTTATTGCCAAGTTTTATGATTCAGTGTCAATGGGAAGGGAATTTTGGAATCTCTTCGTTTTGTTGTGGTGTGAAACTGCGCGTCTTCGCGAATTTCATGATTCTACGTCTAGGTCAATGAAACGTATTCTACAGCTTTTGATAAATGAGTTTTCGAGTATCGAAATATACACTACTGATCATTAAAATTGCTACACCACGAAAAAAATCCAGATGATAGACGGGTATTCATTGGACAAATATATTATACTAGAACTGACATGTGATTACATTTTCACGCAATTTGGGTGCATTGATTATGAGAAATCAGTACCCAGAACAACCACATCCGGCCGGAATAACGGCCTTGATACGCCTGGGCATTGAGTCCAACAAAACTTGGATGGTGTGTACAGGTACAGCTGCCCATGCAGCTTCAACACGATGTTACTGGCGTATTGTGACTAGCCAGTTCCTCGGCCACCATTGACGAGACGTTTTCAATTGGTGAGAGATTTGGAGAATGTGCTGGCCGGGACAGCAGTCGAACATTTTCTGTATCCAGAAAGGCCCGAACAGGACCTGCAACATGCGGTCGTCCATTATCCTGCTGCAATGTAGGGTTTCGCAGGGATCAAATGAAGGGTAGAGCCACGGGTCGTAACACATCTGAAATGGAACGTCCACTGTTCAAAGTGCCGTCAATGCGAACAAGAGGTGACCGAGACGTGTAACCAATGGCACCCCATACCATCACGCCGGGTGATTCGCCAGTATGGCGATGACGAATACACGCTTCCAATGTGCGTTCACCGCGATGTCGCCAAACGCGGATGCGACCATCATGATCCTGTAAACAGAACCTGGATTCATCCGAAAAAATGACGTTTTGCCATTCGTGCACCCCGGTTCGTCGTCGAGTACACCATCTCAGGGGCTCCTGTCTGTGATCCAGCGTCAAGGGTAACCGCAACCATGGTCTCCGAGCTGATAGTCCATGCTGCTGCAAACGTCCTCCAACTGTTCGTGCAGATGGTTGTTGTCTTGCAAACGTCCCCATCTGTTGACTCAGGGATCGAGACAGCCATGCGGATAAGATGCCTGTCATCTCGACTGCTAGTGATACGAGGCCGTTGGGATCCAGCACGGCGTTCCGTTTTACCCTCTTGAACTCACCGATTCCATATTCAGCTAACAGTCATTGGATCTCGACCAACGCGAGCAGCAATGTCGCGATACGATACACCGCAACCGCGATAGGCTACAATCCGACCATTATCAAAGTCAAAAACGTGATGGTAAGCATTTCTCCTCCTTACACGAGGCATTAAAACAACGTTTCCCCAGGCAACGCCGGTCAACTGCTGTTTGTGTATGAGAAATCGGTTGGAAACTTTCCTCATGTTAGCACATTAGGGGAAAGATAGATACAGCATGCAGGAAAGTTAAATAGGCCTTTGGAGAAAAGAGAAGCAGCTGTATGAATAATGAGGGCTCAGATGAAGAGCCAATCCTAAGCAAAGAAGGGAAAGCAGAAAGGTGGAAGGAATAAATAGAGGGTCTGACCAAGAGAGATGAACTTGAAGGCAATATTATAGAAGTGGAAGAGGACCGACATGAAGAAGAGATAGGAGATATGATAAAGGGACAAGAATTTGACAGAGCACTGAAAAGCCTAAGTCGAAACAAGGCTCCGATAATAGACGACATTCCGTCAGAGCTACTGATAAGCTCGGGAGAGCGTCATGATAAAACTCTTCCATCTGGCATGCAAGATGTATGAGACAGGCGAAATACCCTCAGACTTCCAGACACGAGAAGACTTCGGAGAGCAGTTGAACGGAATGGACAGTGTCTTGAAAGGAAGATATAAAATGAAAACAAGGATAGTGGAATGTAACCGAATGAAATCGGGTGATGCTGAGGGAATTAGATTAGAAAAGAAGATACATAAAACAGTAGACGAAATTTGCCGTTTGTGCAGCAAAATAACTGATGATGGCCGAATCAGAGAAGATATAAAATGTAGACTTCCAATGACGAGAAAATCAGCCGGCCGCTATGACCGAGCGGTTCTAGGCGCTTCAATCTGGAACCGCGCGACCGCTACGGTCGCAGGTTCAATCCTGCCTCGGGCATGGATGTGTGTGATGTCCTTAGGTTAGTTAGGTTTAAGTAGTTCTAAGTCTAGGGGACTGATGACCACAGATGTTGAGTCTCGTAGTGCTCAGAGCCATTTGAACCATTTCGAGAAAATCATTCCTGAAGAGAAAGTTTAATAGCCATTATCGCACTGAGTACTATTTACTGCTGATTACCCGTTTCAACAGTTAAGAGTGCCATCTTCTGGTCTTTAAAAACTTGTTGTTATGCGTCCTGTTCCATTAGACAGTATCACACACAGGATGTTGACATTCTAGTGTATATTATCTAGAGCATTCCACACAGGTTTGTTAAAAATGAAAATAAAACTTGGTCTGTCACGAGTAAAAAGAATACAGTTAAAAAGCACCTTGTGTAACTCGGTCTCTCCACACACATAACATTTCAAGAATGCTTGTTAGATGTTGAATTGCGTAACTGTGCACAGGTTAGATGGATAGATCATGTAGACGATGAGGAGGTGCTGAATAGAACTGAGGAGAAAAGAAATTTGAGACATAATTTGACTAAAAGAAGGGAGCAGTTGATAGGACACGTTCTGAGACATCAAGGGATCACCAATTTAGTGATGGAGGGAAGTGTGGGAGGTAAAAATTGTAGAGGACTACGGAGAGATAAATACAGTAAGCCGGCTCAGAAGGATGTAAATTGCAGTAGTTATTCGTAATCGAGGAGGCTTGTACAGGACGGAGTACCATGGAGAGCTGTATCAAACCAGTCTTCGGACTGAAGACGACAGCAACAACAAGGAGTACTGGTAGCTTTAAATTTATTTAGATCATGAAACTGCTTGTGCTATGGAAATTCTTGTAACACTTGTGTAGAATTAAACCCATTTTAAATAACTTGGCAACAAGTGCAATAAATACAACAGTACATAAACAAATGCAATGTTTATCCGTGTCTAGGGTCACGTGTTGTTGTTGTGGTCTTCAGTCCTGAGACTGGTTCGATACAGCTCTCCATGCTACCCTATACTGTGCAAACTTCTTCATCTCCCAGTACTTACTGCAACCTACATCCTTCTGAATCTGTTTAGTGTATTCATCTCTTGGTCCCCCTCTACGATTTTTACCCTCCACGCTGCCCTCAAATGCTAAATTTGTGATCGCCTGATGCCTCAGAACATGCCCTACTAACCGGTCCCTTCTTCTTGTCAAGTTGTGCCACAAACTCCTCTTCTCCCCAATTCCATTCAATACCTCCTCATTAGTTACGTGATCTACCCATCCAATCCTCAGCATTCTTCTGTAACACCACATTTCGAAAGCTTCTATTCTCTTCTTGTCCAAACTATTTATCGTCCATGTTTCACTTCCATACATGGCTACACTCCATACAAATACTTTCAAAAACGACTTCCTGACACTTAAATCTATACTCGATGTTAACAAATTTCTCTTCTTCAGAAACGCTTTCCTTGCCATTGCCAGTCTACATTTTATATCCTCTCTACTTCGACCATCATCAGTTACTTTGCTCCCCAAATAGCAAAACTCCTTTACTACTTTAAGTGTCTCATTTCCTAATCTAATTCCCTCAGCATCATCCGGCTTAATTCGACTACATTCCATTATCGTCGTTTTGCTTTTGTGGATGTTCATCTTACATCCTCCTTTCAAGACACTGTCCATTCCATTCAACTGCTCTCGCAGGTCTTTTGCTGTCTCTGACAGAATCACACGTAGCAGCACAGTAACGTTAGCTAGTAGATCAATTACTTATCTGTGGAAGATGGAGTATACTTGAGAATCGCTCATCAGCTGAGTATTATTTCTCTAGCTGGTGTCTTTGTGAGACGAGGAATGCGTCCTGTGCAGAACGCTGGAGCACGCCCTCTTACAGACAGACCAGAAGATCTGCGCCTCTCAGCGCATACCTGTGGGTGAATGCCTGGGCGCGCCTGTTGGATCCGCCATGCAGAGATTAATGAGTTCCGCGGTGGCTACTCAACACGGCGGCAGGCATGCTGAGCAGGGATATGGCGCTGCGCTCGCACCGCCGCGTGTCCTGGCAGCCAAAGCGACCCGTCTCGCCAGGCGGGCCCACTGCCAGCCTCGTCTTGTCTGTCAGTACTCCCTTAGCTACACGCTATGCAATGCACACAGTGAAAGTTAAGAATACCGTCACAACAGAGACGCTATAGGATATATACTGAGGTGACAAATGTCATGGGGTACCTCCTGACATCGTTCGGACCTTCTTTTGCCTGGCGTAGTGCAGAAGCTCGACGTGGCATGGACTCTACAAGTCGTTGGAATAGACCCCTGTAGAATTTTTGAGCCATGTTGCCTATATATATATATATATATATATATATATATATATATATATATATATTGGCCACGACATCTTGGTAGATGATTGTTGCAGTGTCTGTGTGTTTATGGGTTGCATTTTTTCATATGACTTGTCAAGCCAATGCCAGCACGGAATCTCTTGCCGCAATTGTCACAAGTGTATCCGGCTGCTGAGGCAGAAGCAGTGGTAGCACTGCGAAGCTTTTTCTGCCTTAAACTAACAAGCCTTCATCATGCTTCGACATTCCAGATGATATATCATCACGCCACTCTGATCTCATGCTGGCCCGTGCCTCCCATCTGTTTGTGTCGATTCCAAAGCTCACTATATCTCGTTTACAGGAGTCCTTGAATCTCAATACAGGACGTCCTACAGGTCTTTTGACTATAGAGATCTCTCCAAGCATCACCTCACGTGGTAATCTGTCGGGATCCATACGGTGGACGTGTCCCAGCCAGCGGAGTCGTCTCTGCTTCAAGATAGCTGTTAGTTTTAGATAGCACTGCTTCGTTGGTCACTCGGTCCTTGCACGTTACTCCGAGGATGGATCTCAGGCACCGCATGTGGAAAGCATTAAGGCGACGTTCTTGTTTGGCGTAGGTAGTCCATGTTTCCCATGCATACAAAAGGATGCTGAGGACGCATGTTTGATATACAAGAATTTCGGTGGTCAAAGAGACATTGTTGTCTTTCCAAACACGTGTAGAGAGTTTGCCAAAGTTGTCCCAGCTCTTCCAATGCGAGCCTCTATCGACGTCCATAATTAAGAAAGTGTTGCCAGTGCAGGATTTTGTGCACGAACTGAGCTCCTGATTATGTACCATACATGTTCGATGGGATTCATATCGGGCTATCTGGGTTGCCAAATCATTCGCTCGAATTCTCCAGAACGTCCTTGAAATCAATCGCGAACAATTGTAGTCCAGTGACAGGGCGCATTTTTATCCATAAAAATTCTATCATTGTTGGGAACATGAAGTCTATGAATGGCTGCAAATGGTCCCCAAGTAGCTGAACGTAACGATTTCCTGTCAACGATCGCTTCAATTCGAGCAGAGGACCCAGTAAACACGCCACGTAAACAAAGCGCACACCATATGGAGCCATCACCAGCTTGCACGGTGCCTTGTTGACTACTTCGGTTCATGGCTTCGCGATGTCTGCACCACACTCGAACCGTCCCATCAGCTCATACCAACTGAAATCGGGACTTACCTGACAACGCCATGGTTCTCAGCCGTCTTGAGCAGCTGTCTTGAGCAGCTAAATCGACAGCCAACGCGTAATGGAAATATTTTAGATCTGGTAGCCACGAACAGACCAGACCTCGTCGACGGTGTCAGTGTTGAGACAGGGATTAGTGATCATGATGTCATTAGGACTATGGTTACGAAAATTAAAAAGTCGGTCAAGAAGGCTATGAGAGCATTCTTACTAGGAAGAGCAGATAAGCAGTTGTTAGTATCCCACTTAGTAAATGAATCGACTTCATTTACTTCCGGTACGATGGACGTGGAAGAATTATGGGCAAATTTTAAACACATTGTAAATCACGCATTGGGCAAGTACGTGCCGAAAAAGTGGGTTACGGACGGAAAAGACCCATCGTGGTTTAACAGCGCAATTCGTAGAATGCTCAGGAAGGAAAGACAGTTGCGGTACAAGAAAGATCGGGAGAATGACGACAGGCAAAAGTTAGTAGAGATTCGTGCTTCTGTAAAAAGAGCGATGCGCGAAGCATACAACCACTACCACCGTGATACCTTAGCAACAGATCTTGCTGAAAACCCAAGGAAATTCTGGTCTTACGTAAAATTGGTAAGCGGGTCGAAAGCTTCCATCCAGTCACTCACTGATCAGTCTGGCCTGGCAACGGAAGACAGCAAAACGAAAGCTGACATTTTAAATATAGCATTTGAGAAATCTTTCACGCAGGAGGATCGTACAAATATATCGCCGTCTGAGTCTCGTACAGATTCCCGTATGGAGGACATAGTGATAGACATCCCTGGGGTTGTGAAGCAGCTGAATGGTTTGAAAATAAATAAATCGCCAGGTCCTGATGGGATTCCAATTCGGTGTTACAGAGAGTACTCTACGGCATTGGCTCCTTACTTAGCTTCCATTTATCGCGAATCTCTTGCCCAAGGTAAAGTCCCGAGCGACTGGAAAAAAGCGCAGGTGACGCCTGTATATAAGAAGGGTAGAAGGACGGATCCTGAAAATTACAGACCAATATCCATAACTTCGGTTTGTTGCAGGATTCTCGAACATATTCTCAGTTCGAATATAATGCACTTCCTTGAGACAGAGAAGTTGCTGTCCATGCATCAGCACAGCTTTAGAAAGCATCGCTCCTGCGAAACGCAACTCGCCCTTTTTTCACATGATATCTTGGGAACCATGGATGAAGGGTATCAGACGGATGCCATATTCCTTGACTTCCGGAAAGCGTTTGACTCGGTGCCCCATTGCAGACTCCTAACTAAGGTACGAGCATACGGGATTGGTTTCCAAATATGTGAGTGGCTCGAAGACTTCTTAAGTAATAGAACCCAGTACGTTGTCCTCGATGGTGAGTGTTCATCGGAGGTGAGCGTATCATCTGGAGTGCCCCAGGGAAGTGTGGTAGGTCCGCTGTTGTTTTATATCTACATAAATGATATTTTGGATAAGGTGGATAGCAATGTGCGGCTGTTTGCTGATGATGCTGTGGTGTACGGGAAGGTGTCGCCGTTGAGTGACTGTAGGAGGATACAAGATGAGTTGGACAGGATTAGTGATTGGTGTAAAGAATGGCAGCTAACTCTAAGTATAGATAAATGTAAATTAATGCAGATGAATAGGAAAAAGGATCCTGTAACGATTGAATACTCCATTAGTTGTGTAGCGCTTGACAGTCACGTCGATTAAATATTTGGGCGTAACATTGCAGAGCGATATGAGGTGGGACAAGCATGTAATGGCAGTTGTGGGGAAGGCGGATAGTCGTCTTCGGTTCATTGGTAGAATTTTGGGAAGGTGTGGTTCATCTGTAAAGGAGACCGCTTATAAAACACTAATACGACCTATTCGCGAGTTCTGCTCGAGCGTTTGGAATCCCTATCAGGTCGAATTGAGGGAGGACATAGAAGCAATTCAGAGGCGGGCTGCTAGATTTGTTACTGGTATGTTTGATCATCACGCGAGTGTTACGGAAATGCTTCAGGAACTCGGGTGGAAGTCTCTGGAGGAAAGGAGGCGTTCTTTCCGTGAATCGCTACTGAGTAAATTTAGAGAACCAGCATTTGAGACTGACTGCAGGACAATTTTACTGCCGCCAACTTATATTTCGCGGAAATACAACAAAGATAAGATAAGAGAGATTAGGGCTCGTACAGAGGCATATAGGCAGTCATTTTTCCCTCGTTCTGTTTGGGAGTGGAACAGGGAGAGAAGATGCTATTTGTGGTACGAGGTACCCTCCACCACGCACCGTATGGTGGATTGCGGAGTATGTATGTAGATGTAGATGTCTAGAGTCCAACCGGTATGGTCACGAGCGCTGCTAGCTACTGTTAGCAAAGGCACTCGCGTCGGTTGTCTGCTGTCATAGCCCCTTAACGCCAAATTACGCCGCACTGTCCTAATGGATACGCTAGTCGTACGTCCCACAATGATTACTACGGTTATTTCACACAGTATTGCTTGTCTGTTAGCAGTGACAACTCTGCGCGAACGTGGCTGCTCTTGGTCGCTAAGTGAAACATGTTGGCCACTACATTGTCCCTAGGGGGAGGCACTGCCTGAAGTTTCGTATTCTCGGCACACTCTTGACACAGTGGATCTCGGAATATTGAATTCCCTAACGACATCCCAAATGTAATGTCCGATGAGTCTAGCTCTAACTACCATTCTGTGTTCAGAGTCTGTTAACTCACGTCGTGCAGCCGTAACCACGTTGCTAACCTTTTCAAATGAATGACTGAGTGCAAATGACAGCTCCGCCAACGTACTGCTCTTCTATACCTTGTCTACCCGATACAATCTCATATCGCTACCCCAGGACTTTTGTCATCTCAGTGTACTGATTTAACTAAACCACTAGAAAAGTCTTCTAGTAGATGTCGGAAGTATACCAAATAAATTAATAAGACATGTTACTCGTTCCCCACGGTATACAAAACTGCTAAGAACATTGTTGCAGAAGCAACGTAAAGACCATGCTAAATTTAAAAGGACGCAAAACCCGCAAAATGGGCGAAATTTTACAGAAGCTCGAATTTTAGAGTGAACTTTAGTCCGAAGTCTTTTAGTAGTTTCCACAACGAATCTCTGTCTCGAAATCTGCCAGAAAATCCAAAGAGATTCTTGTCGTACGTTAATTATACCAGCGACAAGCGCAATCAGTACCTTCACTGCACGATAACAATGGTGATGTCACCGATAGCAGTGCTATTAAAGCGGAATTTTCCGAAATTCCATCTCCAAAGATGGCTAAGTAAATATTCCAGAATTCGGATCAAGAACAGCTACCAATTTAGTAACTTACAAGTAGCAAGGCAACTTAAACCACTCAATAAAAGCAAGGCCTCCGGTTCAATTTGTAAACCAGTTAGGTTCCCGTCAAAGTATACTGACACAATAGTTCCATACTTACCAATCATATAAAACCGCTCGCTCGTGGAGATACCCGTACCTAAAGATCGGAAAGTTGCACAAGTCACACCAATACAAAACAAGGGAAATAGGAGTAACCTGTTCAATTACAGACCCATATCATTAACGTCGATTTGCAGTATTATATTGGAACACATATGTTCGAATATTGTGAATTACCTCGAAGAAAACTATTTATTGACAAACAGCCAACACGGATTCAGAAAATATCGTTCTTGTAAAACACTAGTAGCTCGTTATCCTCGCGAAGTAATGTGTGCTATCGACAAGGGATATAAAAATGATTCCATGTTTTTAGACTTCCAAACGGCTTTTGACACCGTGCCACACAAGTGACTTCTAATAAAATTGCGTGCATGTGAAGGATCGCTTCACTTGTGCGACTGGATTCGTGGTATCCTGTCAGAAACGTCACAGTTTGTACTAACAGACGCAAAGTCATTGAGTAAAACAGAGGTAATATCTGGCGTTCCCCGAGGGAGTGTTATAGGACCTCTACTGTTCCTGATCTACATAAACGATTTAGGGGATAATCTAAGCAGCCCTCTCAGATTGTTTGCAGATGATGCTGTCATTTACCGTCTTGTAAAGTCACTAATTGAAAAATGAGTTAGGCAATATACCTGTGTGTTGTGAAAATTGGCAACTGGTTCTAAATAATGGAATGTGTGAAGTCATCCACGTGAGTACTGCAAGGAATTCTCTAAATTTCTGTTACACTATATATCAAACAAATCTAAAGGTTGTAAATTCTACTTAATTCTTACGGATTACAATTACGAATAATTTAAATTGGAACGATCGCATAGACAGTGTTGCGGGAAACGCAAACCAAAGACTGTCACTTATTGGCAGAATACTTAGAAAACGTAACACGTCTACTAAAGAGAGTGTTCGACCTCTTCTGAAGTATTATGTGCGACGTGGGTTAGGACTGACAGAGAACATCGAAAAAGTATAAAGAAGGATGTTCGTTAAGTATTTTATAGGGGAGAGTGCCACGGATATGATATGCGAGTTGGCGTGGCAGTCTCTAAAACAGACATTTCTCGTTATGATAGGATCTTCTAATGAAATTTCAGTCACCAACTTTCTCCTCAGAGTGTGAAAGTATCTTGTTGGCCCCCATCTACACTGGAGAATGATCATCGAAATAAAAGAATTCAGAGCTGGCAAGGGAATTTTGAGCTCGTTTTTCCCGCATGCCGTTCGAGAGTGGATCGGTGGAGAAATAACCTGAAAGTTGTTCGAAGAATCCTCTTTCAGGCACCTGATTATGAATTGCAGAAGAAGCTTGTAAATGCAGATGTGGAAGATACAGTGGAAAACTGGTGAAGGAAGATATAGAAAAGAATAATGGTGTCAAGAAAAACTTACGTTGGGCATCAGTGATTCACTGTTAGGATCAGTCAACTCTTACAATTACTAGGGTGTAACAGTCTGTAGAAGGTATGAAATGAAACGATCACATAGTCTCAGTAGTGGATAGGGCAAGTGTCAGACTTTGGGTCATTGGTAAAATACTGGGAAAATGCGATCAGTCTTACAAAAAGACTGTTTAGAAATCATTTGTTTGTTGCATCTTAGCATATGACTAAAACTGTGTGGGATCCACGACCATATAGGATTAACAAGGAATGTCGAACGTTTACAAAGAAGGGCAGCGCAAGTGGTGACAGGTTTGTTTGACTGACAAGAGAGTGTCACGGAAGATCTGACGCAGCCACTTGAAGAGAGTCTCTGCCAACTATGTCGCAAAAGCCTGTTTAGAAAGTAAATGAATCTAAAGCAATCAATCAGTTGCAAGAAATGGCGGTTTTATTCAACCTTTGACCATGGTTTCGACGGATGTAAATCCGTCTTCTTCACAAATATATGTAACTTGAAGACAATGTAACTGCAATAACTACAAACCCGGAAACATACATATCAAAATTATGCGTCATACAGAGTCTAGATTCCCACAAAGGGATGGGAATATCACATATATCATAAAATATAACTAAAAGAAACATAGTACCAACATTTCACATTGGAAAAACACAAAATAATGAAGCAATCTGACATTTTTCCAACGAAAATATGCTGTCCTAGCACACCGTGATGTACATTATTAAATATGCCGGCCCCTATGATCAGGACTTGTCCAGTAATAGTAATTAAAATCCAGAAATATAACGAATGGAATAAAATGTCAGGTCATGTTATGAGCTTCACGCCGACTCACAGGGAACGGAGAGTGTGAACACCAGGAAAACAAGGCAGATGACAGGTTCGCCGAAATCGAAGTACGGTTGTGGCATAAACAGGCAATAAGTGGAAATACATCGAGGAGTGGAGGAGAGGCGAGGAAGTGAGAGAACAGAGAGAAATAAAGAATGTTAAAGGACGCAAACTTATCATTAAAACCCTTATAAGATTGCAAGGGCGCTAACTTATATTAAAATTTAAAGGACGCTAAATCACAAGCCGTTATAAGACCACAAGTACGAACACTAATAAAGTTAATGCGTGAACACGCTGTGATAAAGTAGATGATGATGATGAAAGACAGTGCATGGGTCATACTGTAGTGAAAAACACACAGTAACGAGAGAGGGTAAAATCAGTGTCTTCACAAAATATAAAATATGGGAACGAACACGTATGTATAAACAATGCATATTAGAATTTTGAGAAATGAGCAAGTCGCAAAGGCTACCGACAACCGTATATAGATTTCTGCACAGTATAGTTTTGAAGACACTTAGAAAGTTTCAAGAGTCAGTATTAAGTGAGGAATCTAGGAATATACTACAGCCCTGTATTTCTCAGTCCGGTAGTAACCGCTAACACGAGACTAATCACAGCACGCACACATACATTTAAGGAGTCATTCTACCCTCACTCCATAGACGTTCGATATTGTCTGGGATTGTGCGCGTTGACACGAACGCGATTCACCGTTGACACTGTTCTTTCCGTCTCTAAAGCGTTTAAACCACCCAGACACAAACTTTTCACTCGCAGCTTTAACGCTGTGCACTAATATTCGACGAGTCTCCATCGTTGTGTTCCCTAATTTTAACCAAAATTTCACGTTAACGCATTGCTCCATTTTGCAATGACACGAGTGCGACGGATGTTTGAGGATGATCGACGACTGCCTTTGAGAATGAGAGCAGAAGAGTTGAAGTAACCCAAGACTATAAGCAGCATTCGCAGAAGTTTCGGATATTCAAAAACGTGTGACCACTGTGTTTCGAGCGATTCCACAGAAAGTGTTTGCTGACAGTTTCCAACAGCCTTACAACCGATGTCAGAAATGTGTTGAAGTGATTGTGATTACTTTGAAGGCCAGTAAGGTATTTTGTTCGTAGCTCTTGTTTCCTTTATTCTCTGAGCCTATTCGCGAAACTTTTCAGATGCACCTCGTACGAGGGCTTTTTCTTCCCAAGGTCTGATCTGTCGCGTAATTAACAAAGCAGTGAAAATCCGATGAAGCTTTGTGCAATGTCTCTAGTATGCCCGTCTGTCACACAACGTCGCACTTTTAAGTTCTTAGCGCACTGTGAGGACGTAAAGATGTCTAGTCTCTTGCCAAGTGTGATGTGCGTGCTGTCATTCGATGTTTTCACGCTGGGGAGTTCCGCCTGATTTCATGCAACCCACATAACGTAACTGTCATGCGTGACAGCAAAGTCCTCCTTGATGACAATGCTCGGCTACACGCTGCAGCTGCAACAAAGACGCTCCTGCAGCGTTTTCGACGGGATGTATTCGATCATCGATCATTCAACCCTGTCTTGCCTCCCTCTGATTTTCATCTCTTTGCTCATATGAACTGGTGGCTATGAGAACAGCATTTTGGCACAGACAACAAGTTGCAGACCAGCCCAGAGAACTGGCATAAAGCAGTGGTGGCTGCCTTCATGATGAGGGTATTGGAAAGCTGGTACAATGCTACAACAAATTTCTAAGTCTGAGCAACGACTAAGTAAAGAAGCAACTGTAACATGTAGCTAAATGTTGCAAATAAAACGTTTTTGATTTTCACTGTGGATTCCATTTTGGGATCGATAGGACCTTGGGAAAAAAAAATCAGCACCCATAGAACAGGGCAATGAATATGAGCCACCCCTTTTGAGAAAGCTCAGAATTGAGTTTCAATATCTATACTAACAGTCTTTAAGGTAAGGCTTTGACTTAAACTATGTTTGTAAACAGAAGAACATAAACAACAGTGCTACAACTTCAGTGGAAATTCATCAGCATTGTAGAAAATTCATAATTAAAAGAGAATTCAAGCTCGGAGGCGTCATTTCACTAAAACCATTCGTAGCAATCCAAATAGAAAAGCTCGGACTCTTAATTCGAAAAAATTGAGAAGGAATGCTCTTAATGGAGAGAATCTGAACCATCTTCGTTTTGCTGACGACATTGTACCGTCTGTCTCTGGTGCAGATAAAGGTCAACAACGGAATTGAAGAACTTGATGGGGCAAGTCTTAAAGTAGGCCTGATAAGAGATATGACCAATGTATCATACAGGAAACAGCACAAATTACCATTCACATCACAGAACCATATGACGCATTTTTATATTTAAGGCATTTGAAAACAACGAGCGGGTTGACAGAAAAAAAGAATGCACTAAACAGGTATCTCGAAGCTTCTGATATGAAGAAAACCGTACAATAGTACCACTTTTTGCTTATGACAGTGAGATATCGTCTATAAAAGCGACAAGCCATTAGAAACTGAAGCTTACTTTGCGAGCAATGGAAACATGCAAGTTAAAGGAAGAAGAACAAAAGGTTCAGCAAACAGACTCGACTGGAAGACGTAATGAGTGAAACTAATGAGAATGAAATGAAGGTAGATGAGACTTGCAGCCACATGTAAGGATTGTACGAGGGCTGTTCAAAAAGTATCCTGCCGTATTTTTTATTCTTGAAAACAACAGTGGTATTGGGGCGCGCGCACTCTCTTATGTTTTACGGCATACATAGTACGCATACCTGACTTTTTCACGGCTGCAGAAACAGCCAGTCGGTGGCTCGCCGTTGACAAGTGAATGGTAGTCGTCGGATTTTGTGTTGTGAGCAAAATGACAGAAAAAGTGGAACAATGTTATGGCATTAAATTTTGTTTTAACTTGGTGATTCTCAATTTGAAACGATCCGCAGGAATCGACAAATGTTTGGGGACGAAGCAATGGACACCACAGAGATAAAAGAGTGGTATAACCGCTTCAAAGATGCATTGTCATCACTGAAGAGTGCAGCACGCTCAGTTCGGCTGTCGGCATCGGCAAATGAGGTTGTTATTGATCACTTAACGATCCTAGCGATGCAGGATAGACGACTCATGATCAGAGACCTAGCAGATGAGGTTAAAATTAGTATTAGATTCAGTCATTCCATTTTAACGGAACATTTAGACCTCCGGAGGATCTCAACAAAATTTGTGCCGATTTGCTAACAGATGAGCAGAGCAATTTCGTTCGGAGATCGCACAAGACATGTTAGATATTGTAAACAGTAATCACAACTTTCTTAACACAGTGATCATTCATTGAGTCCTGGGTTTATGAGTCTGAGCCAGAAACAAAGTTCCAGTCATCGCAATGGAAGGATTCATCATCTCCGAGACGCAAAAAAGCGAGGAAAGTCCTCAGAAATTTGAAAGAGCTGACTATTTTTTCTTACTCTGATGGCGTGGTCTATCACGAGTTCACCTCAGAAGGTACTTGTGGCAATAAGGAGTATTGACAAAAGGTCCTGCGTCGCATGCGTGAAGCAGTGAGTTGCAAACGGCACGACTTGTTGGAAGAGACCAGTTGATATCTTCACCACGATAACGCAGCCGCTCATCATTCTCAATTAATTCAGAGTTTTTTGGCCAAACAGAACAGGGCTGTTGTTTGTCACCCTCCTGTTCCCCTGACCTACCACCGAGTGACTTCTGGTCATAATTCAGAACAGGAAAGGCATTACGCAGTATTCAACGGCGAAGTTGCACATCATACCAAAGGAGGCTTTCCAGTGATGCTTCCAGCAGTGGAAGCAGTGGAGAAGCTGAAGTGGATAACTTTAAAGTTGACAAGTCTCAAACAATAGATCAATACGAATAAAAATTGATTTTATAAATAAAAGTCGGGTACATTTTGAGTAGCCCTCGTAGATCGACTCAGGAGGTATTTTGCTTGGTTTCAATTGGCAACGAAATAGACACACGGCGGCCTACTGGAAGGCGAGTCTATGACAAACTCATACAGGAGCAACATGGATATGCGTAGCCGAATATCGTAAGGCGCGAAAAAGTGTAGAGGGGCCTCCCCCATAAGTGGATGAAAATAAATGATGATAGTGGTAGTGGCGGTTATGAGTCTGTGCCACAAATTTCTGGTTCGATTTAATGACTAGGCCTTTATCACGGGAACACAGTTGCTGCATGAGGTATTATATTTTTTGGAGTATTAACGAAACTTATCTCCACGATTCTGGTTAACATACAGCCAGACAGTCTGGTGACATCCTGAATGAGATTTTCATAGACATTAGATAACATTTCAATTTTTCGAGTAATGAACGCTGTAACTTAAAAATACAGTAGCATGAGAAGTTGTAGGAAAGGATCGGAAATGAAAATAATTTAATACTTGTCGCTAAGAGCAGTGGTCCTTTCCTCCAATTCTACTTTCAGCCGCTATTTGGTGCTCACCGTCAGCACATGTGTTACGTACTAGTAAAATATTGTGACCGCTCGCAACCGAATGAGGTAACACTGTTTCGATGGTCTGGTTTTGTATTCGGGAGGATGGAGTCTCCAACCTTCATCCGGTCAGCCTGATTTATATTCTCGGTGGTTTTCCATAAGGGACACTCAAATGGAAATGAGACAGAGCAAGAAAACTTTCAAAACCAATCGCCGTAATTGTTAATACATTTATCCCACTGTAAGGTCAGTGTCTTCATGGAAAAATTTTTTCAGTTGGTACGGAACCAGGATTGTGCCCAGGCGTGGATCTCTTCTTCCGAAGCAGTTCGACGGCCCCGAATGTCTTTCTTCAGAGCTCCAAAACTATGGAAATCGCTTGGAGAGAGATCGGGACTGTACGGTGAATATATAAGGACTTCCTAGCGGAACTTCTGCCCGCCCACATGTTGCCAAGTCTGTTTCGACTGCGTTGCAGACGTTTTCCTGGAAAGCGCTTATACGTCCTCTATACAGTCCCGATCTCTCCCCATGAGCTTGACGTATTTCTGGAGCCCTGAAGAAAGACATTCGTAGCCGTCGATTTTCTTTGGACAAAGAGGTCCACGCCTGGGTACAATCATGGTTACGTAGGCAACCGCGGACTTTTTTTTTTCATGGAGGCATTGACTGTCTTGTCTCACAGTGGGGTAACTATAATAACAGTTAGCGATTATTACTGAAATACACGGGACGGTCAATATGTAATGTAATACTTTTTTTTCTTGGACACTTTGAAAAAAATGTGAAAATTTTTGTGGGACATCGTGGAATATTCCCGCTTCGGCGGTAAGTTTCATGAAGTTCCGACTGGTGGCGGCGCTATATGTAGCTTTCAAAACAGCATCTGTAACGGAGGTGTGTTCCAAGCTGAGACTGTTATTGAGTTTTCTTTAGTGGGAAACCAGAGCATCGCAGATACTCATAAACGCTTATAGAATGACTATGGAGACCTGGCAGTGAACATAAGCGTGGTGAATCGTTGGGCGAGGCGTCTGTAATCATCGCAACAAAATCACGTATACTTGTCCAATCTCCCGCGTGCCGGGCGGCCGCACACAGATGTGACTCCTACACTGTTGGAACGTGCGGACACTCTCATTCGAGGTGATCGACGGATCAGAATCTAACACCTCGCTGAACAACCGGACGTCTCTTTTGGTAGTGCTGCCACACTCGTCCACACTCGTCCATTGTGTTTCTCGCCGCCTGACAGAAGACTATAAAGAGCAATGAACAACCATTTGTGCACAATTGCTTGGGTGTTACGAGGCCGACCGTGACAATTTTTCGTCGAACAACATTACAGGCATTGAAACACGGGTTCGTCACTTCGAATCGGAAACAAAACAGCAATCCATGGATTGGTGCCACATCTCCTCTCCTCTGAAGGAAAACTTCAAAGTCGCACCCTCAACCGGTAAGCTCATGGCGGGGGTCTTCTGGGACTCTGAAGGGGTTATTCTGTTTCATGTCTTCCCTGATGGTGCAACGAGTATTGTGCTACCCTCAGGAAACTGAAGATACGACTTCAGCGTGTTCGTTACTACAAAAATGGTTCAAATGGCCCTGAGCACTATGGGACTCAACATCTGAGGTCATCAGTCCCCTATAACTTAGAACTACTTAAACCTAACTAACCTAAGGACATCACACACATCCATGCCCGAGGCAGGATTCGAACCTACGACCGTAGCGGTCGCGCGGTTCCAGACTGAAGCGCCTAGAACCGCTCGGCCACATCGGACGGCTCACAAAAATGCAAACGTACTTCTTCTCCATGACAACACAAGGCCTCACACAAGTGTGCTCAACCGAAAGGACCTCACAAAACTTCTTTGGAGTGTCGTTCCCTATCAGTCCTATTGCCCTGATCTCGCACCTTCCGACTTCCATCTGCTTGGCCCAATGAAGGATGCACTCCACGGGAAGCATTACATGGATGATGGAAGGTTATTGATTCATCAAGACATTGGTTCCGACATCAATAGTAGAGTGGCACCATGTGAGCACAGTCACTTGCAGTAAGGTGGTGTAAGGGCGTTACATTGAACGGAGATTATGTTGAAAAACAGGTTATTGTAGGTACAAGAGTGGGGAATAATATGGTGTACTGGAATCCTGAATTAATCCAATCTGCTTTAAAAAAAAGTGTTGCATTTCTTATTGAGCACCCCTCTATAAAAAACAGCTAACTAACTTATTTCCATCTGTGTCGTTTTCATTTGACTGGCCGTTGCATCTACTGCCCATGCATTTACCTACTGGCGTTCTGCCATCAACAGCTTTATCCTGGACAGTGGTTACGTCCTTAGTGCTGCATGGAAATGGGCGCTTGATGTTAAAAAGGCACCAGAGAAATTAGCTAAGTCATCAATTCAATGGAGAAATCAAAGAAAAACTGGGAATGAACTCTATAGATGTAGCAGTCAGGGCGAACAGGCTTAGATGGTGGGGTCATGTTACACGCATGGGAGAAGCAAGGTTACCCAAGAGACTCATGGGTTCAGCAGTAGAGGGTAGGAGGAGTCGGGGTAGACCAAGGAGAAGGTACCTGGATTCGGTTAAGAATGACTTTGAAGTAATAGGCTTATCATCACACGAGGCACCAATGTTAGCACTGAATAGGGGATCATGGAGGAATTTTATAAGGGGGACTATGCTCCAGACTGAACGCTGAAAGGCATAATCAGTCTTAAATGATGATGATGATGATGATGATCAATTCAACGAAATCAGCGTCGCTACCAGTTTTCTCCAGTCGTATAACTCGACATAATCTCTGACAGTATGTGGAAGTTCCGCGAATTCGTAATGTCTCCGTGACATATTTCAGTCACCTAAATAACGTATCTAACGACCTACAGAAATCTGTCAATGACGATGGAGGAAGTACGTGTGTCAGAAGCTTGAGACTGAATTGAAATCTCACGCGGCAAGAACTCTGTGAAATATTTATTCATCATTCGTGGAACCTCAAATTACGGATTACAGCTCTCTGTGTTCGAGTGCCTCAGCATTCCCAACAATAATGACGTAATCGGAGGGAAATCAGAAACTCTGGTAGCAGAAGCAAAAGCGCGGCTCAGAAGGGAGATTTATCGGATATACGCTGCCAACGCTCGAAATGTCTATTGTCCGCTGCAGAGCTGCAGTAGCAGTGACGTAGAGGGGCGAGGCGGGTGGGGCTACGACTGTGACGTGTGCAACAGGAGCCGCGGGTTCGCGTCTGCGCCTTTTGTTGGGCGCCTGTGCTGTGTGTTGGCGCCGCTCGAGCGGGCGTGGGGCTGATTTAGACCCGCGCGGTCGACGGCGGGCTCGTAAAACGCGGCGAACAAAAACAGAGTTTGTCTCACTCGTCAGCCGGCGGTTCCCCGCCTGACAGGCCCCATTCCTCTCTTTTATAATGCTAATACCCGCCCTGCCACCAACAGCGGATTGTGCATTCCCGGCGAAGCTCCCGTTTGGTAGGTCTACTTGTTGCTTCTCAGGCGGACCCCGATTCTCGAGTGTATTCTCTCGGGGATTATCTCCAGCCTGCGGACTACAACACGAGCGTTCTTATGCGTCCTCTTGTACCAAAGCGAGTAGCTTACGCCGGCGTTGTTGGCAGGGATTTAGGGGACGTATTTTAGTCCGGGCGACATTGAGCTCATTAGAAAAAGAGCATCTCTATTCCTTCTCCTGCAGGACATATGTGATACACGTTAAAAGCGCTCGCGTACAATCGTTACGAAAAAACTGAACAAGCAGGTACACGGCGTCTCAAAAAAATCAGACACTATGATGTCCAGCATTAAGGTGTACGATACTGACGTAAGTATGCAAATCGTAACTCGAGAGAGATGCAACAGAGCAGCTATTAAACAAGCAACGATCACGATACTGTATGATTAGGTACGAAACGCCGGCACTGGGCTGCCATCAGTAATCCTCATCTATTCATTGGATCAAGGACAGCAAATACTTGCTATCCAGTTGCTTTGCCTTTCGCTTCCAAGCGGAGTGACATTATGCAGCGCGCCAGACAGATCTTACATACCTCTGATTCTGCTCACTTACGATCGTCTTCATTTGTGTTTCTGTGTGATAGTCAAGCGTAATTATTTTGCAAGTATCTTTAGTCGTTGACGACGCCATTTTTTTATTTTTGTAGAAGCAAAGTAGACAGCAAAATAAATAGCTATCATTTACTGTCTTGATTCTATATGCGCAACGCGATATAATATTAATCCGCCCCCTTAGGTGAGTGGTCAGCACAGAGGGCCTGGGTTCGATTCCCAGTCGGGTAGGAGATTTTCTCCTCTCTGGGACTGGGTGTTGTGTTCCCCTCATCATCATCATCGACACGCAAGTCGTCCATGTGGCGTCAGCTGAGAAAGACTTGCACCTCAGCGGCCGAAATTCTCCAGGCGGGGTCTCACAGCCATCAATATTACTCGACCATTTCATTTCATTGTATTATTGACATAAGTATGCATATTAAACTGAACTGTGCTTAAATATAAATGGATGTAAGTGCCCCAATGAAGGTGAGTATGTTCCAACATTATCCCGGAATATGTTGGGTAACCTCAATAAAACCTACTAAATAGAAAATAACAACTGTTGGATAAGACACCCCTGAGATGAGGTTGGAGATGGGAACTTTGGAACACCTGAAGCAATGTCAAACAATTTGGTACATGTCTGACTTACCGTAAGCAAAAGTGGAAGAGTGGAAGTTGAAGTGAGAAAAATGTGACAGATGATAGTAAGCATAACTCTGTGACGTACTACCTGAAAAAAAAATACTGTGTATGTGAGATACCTTAGCACGCATAGGGACGGGTATATAGGTGAAACTATGGAACATATGAAGCACTTCCAATAAAATAATGTAAACATATGACTTACGAATGTGTTTGTCAGGCACCCTTATGGGTAGGGATATGGTGAAGGGTGGGAACGTGTGAAGATCGTCGAAAACGACCGATATTAGTATCGTACTCGTTGATGACGCTAGGCCTTCACCCTCTTTTCTCCTGGAAACAAGACGAAGGAGGGCATTGAGGTTAGTGGTAACATCAGGGGTATTGCTAACAACTCTGGCCCGCAGTCTTGAACACCACAAACTGTGGAAAACAGCGTAACGCATGGTGGTTTGAAATTCCCACACAGCTACTTGATAAAACTGTTGTACAGACTGATCGGGTGAAGGAACTGTCATATCACTCCCAGCTAACAGCTTATTGTAAATAGCAAACCATGTAGGGAAAGAGTGTCCATCTCGTTAGCATATGAATACAGAGAAGCTAAATAACACGTTCAGGTGACGTTGTTGTAGGAGAGCGATCAATGGTTGGTGTGCTGACAGGAGAGGGACAGATATCACGAGATCTTATTGAAGAGATAATATCTGAAGTCCCCATAAAGCGGTTAGGAGAAACCACAGCAAATCTGAAACAAGCTGGCGCGATGGAGATGTGAATTCTACCCCTCCAAAAAATTGGTTTCTAGTCTTAAATCTTGTACCGCCTCACGACTTAGTACCATTGTTCTCTATATTTTTGCTCTTTATTTTTTTTACTAAAATTTTATACCATGGTTGACATTATAGAGTAGCGAACCATTTAATTCGACGCTGTGTCCCTTCTTTATTTTATTTTTGCAGCCTTGGTTAGATCTCATAGCTTACCAACTTTGATTCGATAGGGAACTGTTGTGCATAGCGACCGTAGCCTATAGAGAAAGGAGAATCACACAACAGTCAATCGCAATGCCATTAGTTTTCAAAGTACCTCTGAGCACTACGGGACTTAACATCTGAGGTCATCAGTCCCCTAGAACTTAGAACTACTTAAACCTAACTAACCTAAGGACATCACACACATCCATGCCCGAGGCAGGATTCGAACCTGCGACCGTAGCTGTCACGCGGTTCCGAAGCTCCTAGAACCGCTGGACCACAGCGGCCGGCCCCATTAGTTTTATTACTCTTGCATATCTAGATTTTGGCTATAAGTAGCTATCGTCAGGGCATTTGACATAGAATCCAACAAACTCATGGGAATTCATGTCACCAAACCATCATAATGGTGTATAGGCAGAAGAAAGCTGTCTCAAATGCACTGAAGCCGAAATGTAGATATTTGCAAAAAGTAATAAAAAGTAGTGAGATTGCGACTGACTGCAGTGTGCCTTTCCTTCGCTATAGCTTACATCCAAATTTCTGGCAAGAATGATGTGAAATTTTGCAGTCGCATGTATTAAATGTTCCGTGTAAAGAGTATCGAAAATAAAACACTACTTGCAGCTCATTAGAAATCACCATTCGGCTCCACAATATTTATGGATACTGTCAGAAGAAAAGGAAGGGTTGAAGCTCACTTTTTACGGGCCCCCGAGGGGTGTCAGAGAACAACTGATTTACAACAGGAGACAGTTTTACGACAGCGAAACACACCGCCGTTTTCCATATGTTTTGTGTCCCGCCGCATAAAAGCACTGTGATACCTTCCCGACTGCTGTACACATGTTCTCCATCTGACACCGACTTTCCACTCTGATCTGAATATCTAAAGTACGGAACTGGAGAGGGGGAGTCAGCAAAATGATTGCAGAGTGTGCAGCCTTTCCACACAATGAGAATGTCAAATTCCATGAAGCAAACAATACCACCATTCGCTTTCTCCCTCTAAATGAATAAAACAGAACATTGTTCCAGCTTTTGTTAGCACCTGCCTCATGATATAATCATTTTCACATTTACACCTACATTGGTGAGCCAAAACATAATGACCACTACCCAGCGCGAGAACGAATGGCTCTTGGTGGTGTTGCGAGCACGTAATTCTGACTGAAGTATGTAAACGGAGCAGAAACGAATGGGAAACCATTCTAGCAGTGATCTGGGCCACAAATGGGACAATTCACTCAGATAAGCAGCTTTTACAGATGGCATTTTGTTATAGTCTGGCGCCTGGGAAAGGCGAAAGTGGTCAGATGATCGCGTACTACCGTCATGAGCGTCTATAGGGTGGTCAGAAACAGTGTGAAAAGTTTGTAAAGGTGTTTCAGGGTAGGTTTTTCTTAGAAATAATTGTTCAGAAAAAAATTCGATACGTTGTTCCATTTCCGAGTTAATTAACATTAACATTCATGCGGCCCATCAGATACAATTAGTCTCAGCTATTCTCACAGCGTAGTTGATAGCTTATTATATCAAATTACTTGCTTTTATTACTTTTCCCTTGTTTTTAATATAATAATTTCGTTGGCAGTTTTGGTGATTTTTCTTTATTGAATTACATAATTTCTTTTTCTTATGGTTATATATTTAAAATAATTGTACTAGATTAGGTGATGTGCTGTAATAATTCCTGGTTGATCATCAAATCGATACTTCTTAGTATCGAGTACTTTCATGTAGATACTGACACCTCTGTACTTTGAAGTTTTTACTCATATCAGTTCTGCTTCGAACCTCACTACCCTTGCTACCGTCCCATGTCCAATTTTTCTATCGCTCTCTTGTTCGGATTGAGGAAACCAAACAAAGAACACACTTGGCGACACCATCTTTGTTGTTTGAATTTGCGCGTATTGCCCTGATTGGCTAACTTCAATGTTAATTAACTCGGAAACGGCTCCGCGTATCAAATTTTTTTTCTTAATAATTGTTTCTCAGCACAACCTACTTTGCAACACCCTTACAAATTGTTCAGATTGTTTCTGACTACCCTGTACAGAAAATAGTCCAACGTCGGTGCACCCACGAACAGGCAAAAGGTATTGGAGGCAGGAACATGATAGTATTGATACTTCACTGACAAACTGTATCGTAAGAAGAGTATCGTACTCATAAATATATCGATATTTATGTACTGATATCTTTGATAAAAAGATTACTGTGTATCGTCTCCAATCTCGCCACTTCTATTTCTAAAATCTATCTATAATAGAGAGAGAGAGAGAGACAGCCGGTTTTAAACAGTTTTAAATAAAATCATAAAAGCGTTAAATCAATTTATTTTAAATACAGATTACAATTTTTAAATGTTTCGCAGTGATCGAACTGCGAACGAACGTTGCCAAGGTTGGCGAAGTTTCGGAAATGTTTTCGTACACCACTCTGTCGCTCTCAACGCACTCCGCTCGTTCATTTGTTGGCCTGTTATTGCTCGCCCGTTCAATTGTTGAAAGTATTTGAACTGTGCAATGCGGCCAAAATTATGGGTAAATAATGAAAATGTAATAAATGATTGCTACGATCATTCAATGAGATTATTCAGTACGATACATTCTATAAAGTACTGATATGAGTAAAAGTTTCACTTTAAAGCAGCAAATAAAAATATATGAGTATCTACATGAAAGTACTCGATGCCAAGAAGTATCGATACTTTTATAATGTCTCTAGTCTGACGTCCACGATTAGTTAGAGGACGCAGAGGCAGGGGACTTGCCTACTCTGTAAAGCACGATAGGCGGTGATCTACGGAAGACCTGTCGAGAGCGTACAATGCTGGTGCAGGCAATTCAGAGCACATTGTTGAAGACGAGGCTCCGCAGCGGACGATTCCTGTACGTTCATATGTTTACCCAGCGGCATCGTCTGTTAAGATTTCAGTAGGCAAGGGATCAGTGATATTTGGCCGTGGATCGGTGAAAACCTGTCGCCTGGTTTGTTGTTTCACCATATCGATAGTGGTACCCGGATATGCCTCATCCAGGTGAACGGCTTCTCGAAACATGCAGCGTGTCACCGTCGCAGGCCAGTGGGGGACATTCACTGGAGTTTCCCTTTGCATCGAAGGCACCACGATAGCTGTGGACTACGTGAACATAATCGCGGACCATTTGCATTCTTTCACTCATGTTTGACGCCTTCCCCGACGGCGATGGCATCTTCCAACAGGGTAACAGTCCATGTCACAAGGCCAGAATCGTTCTACAGTGCTTTGAGGAGGGTGATACCGAACTCACGTCGATGTCTTGAACACCAAATTTGCCTGACGAAACACATTTGCGACACTATTTTGCGCCAGTTTCGCGCTCACAAGTCATCGGCCCATAATTTACGGGAACTGCGTGACCTGAGAGTGGACATATGGTGACCAAGGACGTGGTTAGCACACTGTACTCACATTCGGGAGGACGACGGTTGAAACCCGCGTCCGCCCATCCTGATTTAGGTTTTCTGTGATTTCCCTAAATCGCTTCGGGCAAATGCTGGGATGGTTCCTTTGACAGGGCACGAACGACTTCCTTCCCCATCCTTCCCTAACCCGATGGGTCCGATGACCTCTCTGTTTGGTTCCCTCCCCCAAATCAATCAAGCAACCAACCAATCCATGACACGCCGAATCGCTGCATTAATGTGTTCGAAAGGTGGACCACAGCGCTGTGAAACTTATGTTCGTAATGTCTTCGCTCATCAGTTTATACCCTGGAAACCACTGTGAAGTACATGGCAGACGGTACCTTCCATTACCACGTATTTGGTTTCTTCCCGCTACATTCGCTTATGAAATACGCGCAGAATGACTCCTTAAATGCCTATGTGCTTGCAGTAATAAGTCTACGCTTGTCTTTGAGTTTCCTATTGGAACAATACGTGGAAGTCTAGAACATTCTAGATTTCTCACTTAATACTGGCTCTAGCAAAGATTCCAAGTAGGCTTTTGCGGAATAATTGTAGTCTATTTTCAAACGACTGCCAGTTTAGACTTTTCAGTACTTCCGTGGCGGTCTCCAGTTGATCCAACAAATATGGAGTGTAACAAAAGGGTAAGGCCTAACTTTCAGGAAACAGTCCTCTCACGTAGAGGGAGAAAATACTCTATACGGTCATGGGACCGAAAACGCTTTATTTGCATGTTGGAGCTCAGTTTCTGCAACTCCTCAACACAATAACACACAGGCAAAAAACGTATAAGCACCGTATGAATCACTTTCTTAAATGTAATGTTCAAAATGCCCTTTGTTAGCAAAAATACATGCACCAACCAGCCAACACACTGAATCGCTGTTGCACTGACGTCTTACTGGGGAATTTCATATTGTTTCACAGCCTTCCGGAGAATGGGCACAATTACTCGACATTATCCTCTACCAGGGTTCCGTACGCAAGAGCTTTCAAATTCTCCCACAGATAAAAATGTAGTAGGTTTAGGTCCAGAGATCGTTGACTCCAAGGAACTGGTCGACTTTTACCTATCCGTCTGTCACGGAATCTGTTAATTAGAAGTCTACAAACATTCACACCTAAAGGAGGAGGAGCTTGTATTGTGATTGAGCAACCCTTCTGTACCTGCGTAGTAACTAGCGACCCTCCCTTGAGCTTATTTGTTAAGAAGTGCGATCTAACGACGGTTGGTGTTTCTTACACCGTCTTGCGAAAGGGGAAACAAGGTACCAATGTGCTTCAAATTTTAGCCAATCACACAAGATAAATATCGGTATAAGTTCCACTGTAGTGCGATACCAAGGGCTAATAGTTTCGACACATTACGAAATTGTAAATGTGTGCCAAAGCCCTAATGATTCGCCGAATGTTACTCCTTCCAGCTAAATATTATAAATTAACAAGTAATTAACATCAGACACAAAAATTTTATGTCTACCCATATGAAGTGATAGTGATAAGAAATCAGGGTTCTGGCACACGCTGTATGCGTGAAATCGTGAGTTTAGGATAAATCCTAATATTGTAATAATATACAGCAAAACAGAGTCTAACAATATAATAGGCCTATCTCCTTACTAGCGTATAGTCAGCTTTCAAAAGGTGTTTAATTGAACCAACTACTTCTTCGTATAATGATTGACATTGTACACACCACGCATTTAGTATTGATACAACCTGAATTCACCGCAAGTGATTACTGTAATCAAATAATTAATTCAGATTCTCATTGTAACTCCTTCACATCAGCTATGTGAATAATAAATAAATCTTCTTACAGAAAGGTGGAAGGAGTATATAGAGGGTCTATACAAGGGCGATGTTCTTGAGGACAATGTTATAGAAATGGAAGAGAATGTAGATGAAGATGAAATAGGAGATATGATACTGCGTGAAGAGTTTGACAGAGCACTGAAAGACCTAAGTCGAAACAAGGCCCCGGGAGTAGACAACATTCCATTAGAACTACTGGAAGCCTTGGAGAGCCAGGCTTAACAAAACTCTACCATCTGGTGAGCAATATGCATGAGACAGGCGAAATACCCTCAGACTTCAAGAAGAAGATAATAATTCCAACCCCAAAGAAAGCAGGTGTTGACAGATGTGAAAATTACCGAACTATCAGTTTAATAAGTCACTGCTGCAAAATACTAACACGAATTCTTTACAGACGAATGGAAAAACTGGTAGAAGCGGACCTTGGGGAAGATCAGTTTGAATTCCGTAGAAATATTGGAACACGTGAGGCAATACTGACCTTAAGACTTATCTTAGAAGAAAGATTAAGGAAAGGCAAACCTACGTTTCTAGCATTTGTAGACTTAGAGAAAGCTTTTGACAACGTTGACTGGAATACTCTCTTTCAAATTCTAAAGGTGGCAGGGGTAAAATGCAGGGAGCGAAAGGCTATTTACAATTTGTACAGAAACCAGATGGCAGTTATAAGAGTCGAGGGGCATGAAAGGGAAGCAGTGGTTGGGAAGGGAGTGAGACAGGGTTGTAGCCTCTCCCCGATGTTATTCAATTTGTATATTGAGCAAGTTTATTCAGAATCGGAAATGTTTAATTAGTGATTGCATACCATGATTTATCTGTTTCATATAAGGGTTATGATTTTGTATGCATACAAAAAGTGTGAATTCATGAGCGGCTTTTACTCTGAGACGAGTTATCACCTAGAGTGCAAAAGTGCTCGTTTACAGTTCGCTGACCAGTGCGGTGAATTTTATTTTTATGATTTTGACTCGGATCTAGACAAATCCAGTTCCAGTTGGACTTTACGTGAGATCACATTATTACAAAAGAGTTGTGTAGCCCATTAGGGAAAACTGAAACTTGCGGGCTCGGTTTGATATACGTTACACGCCAGTGCATGATCGAGTTGTCCAAATCGCATACAGTAGTGGCAAATGCGCTTGGGCTTAATGCACTAAGTTGGAAGTTAATTTTGAGACAAGTACTGATTTTGACAAAAATGAACCGAAAGTTTATTTAAAATATCGCGCTTCAGTTTTGAGACAAGTATCACCTTGTTGATTACGTTGCCCAGCAACACTTTAATGCAGCTTAATTAATTTATCGGAAAGATTTGCGACGCAGTAAGTCCCATTACACACACAAAATGTTACAGTTGACCGCATGAGAGTATGAGAGTGTCTTTCTTTCCATAAATGCCAATAAAACGGCAGTTTCAAAAGTTAAATCACCAACTGTTATGTAACTTCATTGTATCACTACGGAACTTGTTATATCGTGTCTCTTCATTAAGAGATCTCAAGAAGCCGGGACAAACAAGAAGAAACAGGTTAGTGTTAGGTTAGTGTTTTTTTTTAACGTCCCGTCGACAACGAGGTCATTAGAGACGGAGCACAAGCTCGGCTTAGGGAAGGAAATCGGCCGTGCCCTTTCAAAGGAACCATCCCGCCATTTGCCTGAAACGATTTAGGGAAATCACGGAGAACCTAAATCAGGATGGCTGGAGACGGGATTGAACCGTCGTCCACCCGAATGCGAGTCCAGTGTGCTAACCACTGCGCCACCTCGCTCGGTCATGAAGAAACAAGAAGAAGACTAAAAGAAGAGGCATCGGTAAAATATGTCCTTGTACAAAGTGTCTTTCAGCTTTCCCCAACGAAAAATGTTTACAGATATCAAAACCGGAGAATGGACCAGCCACGGTACATGTCCTCTATATCTCTATATCCAGTCTAGCGATCTGGAAACAATTCGTCAAGGCATACTGTGGCACTTCGTGCACTATGGGCTGGGTAGACATCAGGTTGGTATTACACGTTTCTCTTCTGCAGTGGCACGTCTTCTAACGTCCATGGAAAATGTTCTGTTAGGATACTGCGATACTTGTGCGCTTTCAGTTTCCCGTCTATGAAAAACAGGCCGATAAGGTGATGGTTCATTATCCCACACCACACGTTTACGCTTTATAGAAGCTGATGTTCCACCCGACGAAGACGATGGGAATTGTCAACGGGCCGATAGTGCATGTTTCGGCGGTGTATCTGGCCGTGACTGGTAAATGTGGCTTCGCCATTAAACAAGATACATGATAAATCTGAAGTATACTGTCTTAACGCCCATGTACAGAACTTAACACGATTCACATAGTCCTTTCCATGCAGCTCTTGATGGAGAGAAATGTGATAGGGATAGAATCTATGTGGATGGAGAATGCGTAAGAACACTTGCCTGACTCATAACACTTCCTCGCGCGATTTATTTTATTTTATTTACACGCCAAGTTCCGTAGGACCAAATTGAGGAGCAAATCTCCAAGGTCATGGAACATGTCAGTACATGAAATTGCAACATAAAATAACAGATGAAAATAAAGTGTTTATGAACCAGAAAAAACTCAGTCCATAAGTTTAAGTAAACGCGATCAACAATACAACAAGAATCAGCTTAATTTTTCAAGGAACTATAGACAGAATAAGAGTGACCCATGGGGAAACTCTTCAGTTTCGATTTGAATGCGCGTGGGTTATTGCTAAGATTTTTGAATTCGAGCGGTAGTTTATTGAAAATGGATACAGCAGTATACTGCACACCTTTCTGCACAAGAGTTACGGAAGTCCTAGCCACATGCAGGTTTGATTTCTGCCGAGTATTAACTGAGTGAAAGATGTTTATTCTTGGGAATAAGCTACTATTGTTAATAAGAAATGACAGTAAGGAATATATATATATATATATATATATATATATATATATATATATATATATATATATACTGAAAGGCCAATACAAAATACCCACACTCGTGAACAGAGGTTGACAAGAGGTTCGTGAACTTACACCACTTATTGCCCGAACAACCCGTTTCTGAGCCAAGAATATCCTTTTAGAATGGGAAGAGTTACCCCAAAATATAATACCATACGACATAAGCGAATGAAAATAAGCAAAGTAGACTAATTTTCGTGTCGAACGATCACTCACTTCAGATACCGTTCGAATAGTAAAAATGGCAGCATTAAATTCTTTGAACAAGATCCTGAACGTGGGCTTTCCACGACAGTTTATTATCTATTTGAACATCTAGAAAATTGAACTGTTCAGTTTCACAAGTCATATGCCGATTACGTGACACCATGCAGATCAACTGCGACAGCTGCAAGAACATTAAATTCCTCTCTTCTGTCTTCACTAGTTTTCTTCTGTTCATTGTCTAGGTGGTACACTACCACTTTTACGTACCTGGTTGCAGATGCCGGTAAGAGATAATCGATGTCTGTTGGGATACCTTGAAGCATACACCGTACAAGAACAAACTGCATTCTTCCTACACTCTCAATACACCATGCGCATATCGGTTGTTTCTGCATTTGTAAAAATCATCGTCCGCTCACGACTTATTGCTTGGACTCTCACACACTGACTGACCAGCAAGTCGCAATACACTCAAGGAACACACAAGCACACTGTAAGCAAACATAGACATTGTTTCACTTAAAAAGTGTATGTTTGCAGAGAAAATACACTTTCTAAGTATTATTACACTATGTTTATGGCTAACAATACGAGCCCTTGACTACGAAACCATTCTATGAAAACCGCGCATCAATCGCACTTCCCATTTCCTCAATATTTGTGGTGCAAGTTTTATATATCAAACAACGAATTACTTACGATACACTTGTATTTAAAGACATGAGTATTTATCAGTTATATACGTCAAGAAATTGAAAATCCATAGATGTACCAGATCGCTCAGTCAGTGATAAAATTTTCTCACAGCAAATTATCTTTATTTTGATTCTTTCCTTCTCATATTGACATCAGAATCTTTGCTATCTGTTTATTTTTTTTTTAATTTCTCTTTCAAGTAACCGTTCAGTATCTTTATCTTTTTATTTATCTCGTGTCTTTAAGTTAGGAGGGCTAATAGAATGTCTTGTGTTTTTCTGACACAAGAACTGTTTGTTAATATTATTTCAGGCTTGCTGATTAACTACATCGCACAGCTAAATGTTAACGCCAAAGACTATCTCTGACTGACCATTCACTAACAATTACTTTAATTTTACTTTTTGTAATTTCCATTAAAATGATTCTTTTGCTTTCTTTTAGAGGAAATATCTTACACTTTGTTTCTTTTCTATTATAAAGTAAATTACGAGACGAAGTTTTTTTCACTTCAACGCACCGTAACTTTATTTTGTTTTCATATACAGAAGTTGTCGATGATAGTGAACTAATGAGCACAGAACACTAAACGCCAATCAATCGGTTCGATATTCAAAAAAATATAAACAAAAATCCCGCGACCCACTCTTCTGCTTTAAAGTCAACTTTCAAAAAAAAAAAGTTATGGTACAGCCATGACTTGTTTATGTAAATGGTTCCAATTAATTGTTATTCAACTTTCGAGGCAAGATCTTGATATTGAGTGGGCAAAAACTTACAAAAAATGGCTGTGAGCACTATGGGACTTAACATTTGAGGTCATCAGTCCCCTAGAACTTAGAACTACTTAAACCCAACTAACCTAAGGATATCACACACATCCATGCCCGAGGCAGGATTCGAATCTGCGACCGTAGCGGTCGCGCGGTTCCAGACTGTAGCGCCTAGAATCGGCCCAAAAACTTACACTCTAAGACCAAGCACCAATGATCAAGTTCCTAAATTCGTTAGTGCCAGCAAAATAATACTGAGTTACTATTACCCGAAGCAAAAATAAACGAACTTCTACAATTATGAACCACCACACTGTTACCTCATTATGTGCGTAATTACACAATTTCCTACGTCGAACGCTGAATCAATCAGTGTGTACCAAATTTCCACGCCAAGCAACGGCTACAACACTCAACCACCAATGAGTCTACAAAACGAGCACACAAAAACGAATTTAAGTAACTATTCCGATCAGTAAATGATAGCTCTTTGCAATCACAACTCATTAACCATGGTCTAGTCTCTGTACAGTCTACGCTAATGAACTCTCGCTTCCAACGAAATATTCCCACATTTGATATTGTCCCACTCCGCACTATCAAAAGCCAGATCTCCCTCGATATCTCCACTATATATGACATTAACCATTTACTATAAATTCATAGACGGAACTCGCAGTACCCATCTTTTGGCTACGCCGATAAAAAACCTAATTCATTCCACAATGCGAGCGCTTCTGTTCCGCTCCGGCTAATACCAATATAGCTAGCAATATCTATCGTCTCGTCCAATGTACTGAAATTATGAATTTGAGTCACGCTCACGACTGACTTAATCCCGTTCGAAACTGTTTAGGAACCATTTACCGAACAATTGTAGAGTGATATCATTACTTTTAATGATTAATTCAGTTTTTAGAGGGACATCAGCTCCTCTTCTCATGGCCGGCTGCTATCGACGTAGTCTTTGCCGCTCGACGCTCTCACTCCGTCCGCTCACGGTAAATAGTATCTTTGCCCCTAAAACTTGTACCTCGGCCACTCATCAGCATGGGTCACTATAACATATTGTTCGAAGAACACATATAAACTATATACAATATTAAAATCAACACGTCTTCATTTACAATCCGTCCACTGCAACGATATGTTACGACGAAACAGGACTACCGTGACGACTCTTCGAATGACTATTTTCTTTTGACCCAGTACACGCTCCTTTGTGCATGAAGTGCATGTTTTGTAACACTCGTAATGGCTCATGTTCTAGCAGAGCAGGCAGACTATTCTCTGAGAAAGCCCCATTGAGTCTGGGTAGAAGACTGTGAGACCTTAAGAAAGTCACCAGCAATGCCGGCCAAAACGCTGACAGAAAATCTTTGTCGATGACTTGACTGCACAACTCCGTGAGGATTCTGATCAGCCTATTTACAAGGAAACGGAGTGGATCAAAAATTGAACCTTGTGAGACTCGCTTTATGATTTCTCCGTTAACATTAAAATTTTTGTCTTTCCAACATTGTTTGAATTAGTCGGCACAATGTTTCGCTTTCTGTTTCCGAAATATGATTCAAACCAACTGTGTTTCCCATGATTAATGTGATTATGAAGAAAAGTAGAAAATCAAATAAAGCGTTTCCATAGTCATGTCAGAATAACACATTTTATTGCTCATGCGTGAGGAATGTTTCCTGAAAGTCTGGCCATACATTTTTGTTACACTCCGTGTAAGAATTCGTGTTTCCGTTCTTTATATACGTCCAATATCTACTGTTAATCATATTTGGTATATTTGGTATGGCTTCTACATCCACTCACATTTTTATTCGATTGAGAAAGTCTTTAATGCTCGCGCTTCAGTATGTTCTGAAGAATCGAACAGTCAAAAAGGTTCAAATGGCTCTGAGCACTATGGGACTCAACTGCTGAGGTCATCGGTCCCCTAGAACTTAGAACTACTTAAACCTAACTAACCTAAGGACATCACACACATCCACACCCGAGGCAGGATTCGAACCTGCGACGCAGCGGTCGCGCTGTTCCAGACTGTAGCGCCTAGAACCGCTCGGCCACTCCGGTCGGCAAACATACAGTCATTTGACAGACTCCCGTATGCACGACATACGAGTAGTAATAAGCATACCTGGCACAGAGAAACAACGGGAAAATATGAAAGCAAATAAATCACCAGGTCCGGATGGAATCCCAGTTCGATTTTCAAAGAGTACTCCACGTCATTGGCCCTTACCTGGTTTGCATTTATCGTGAATCTCTCGCCCAGATCAAAGTCCCAAGGGACTGGAAAAAAGTGCAGGTGATTCCAGTATATAAGAAGAATAAAGTAATTGATCCGCAAAATTACACACCAGTATCCCTAACTTCGGTCTGCTGCAGAATACTTGCACATATTCTCAGTTCGAATACAACAAACTTTCTTGAGACTGAGAAGCTTATGTCCACGAATCAAATAGCATGGCACGAGCGCAACTCAGCTTGTCCTTTCCTCACATGATATACCGAGAACTATGGATGAAGGGCAACAGGCAGATTCAATATTTCTAGATTTCCGGAAAGCATTTGGTACGACGCCCCACTTCAGGATGTTTACGAAGGTTGGAGCATCTGGAATAAGTTCACAGATATGGCTCGAAGACTTCTTAAGTAATAGAACCCAGCATGCTGTCCTCAACGGCAAGTGTTCAGCAGAGCCAACGGTTTTGTCAGGAGTGCCCCGGGGAGTGTGATAGGACCGCTGTTGTTCTCTACACACATAAATGATTTTGGCTGACAGGGTGGGCAACAATGTGCGGTTGTCTGGTGTACGGTAAAGTGTCGAATTTAAGTGACTGTAGGAAGACACAAGACGACTTAGACAAATTTTCTGGTTGGTGTAGAACGGATTTCCTCCAAATTTAAACTAAAATGTCTATTTCCTCATCATATGGGAAAAGCAGTCAGTTTAAACTAAATAGTCATGGTCCTGAAGTTTGGTACCACTACAACGGTTGTCTGATAAGCACGTTTCGGGACACAAGAGTTTTCAGTTGAATACCACAACGAAGCACTTGTATATAAATAGCAGTAGTTTACAAGAAAAACCCATTTTTGCACGCTATACAGTAATTTTTTATTTTGTTTGTATAGCGGTATGCATTTCTCATTTTTAACAATGCATCTTCAGTGGGCGTCCTGGAAAATTCCATGACTTTTTTCGTTATCACTCATTGGTTACAGATTTAAATACAGTCCATGAAAGTTTTTTATAAAAAAATGAGAAGGTACTTAATAAAGCTGTTTGAAAGCCATGCGGATTTTTCTCATATAGAAAACTGGTTTAAAGCCTTTACTTTTCCGTGTAGTCACTGTGCATTTGTATCATAACATTTCAACAGCTATGTTTAGAGTGTCATTAGTTTTTGTAAGTGTTGCCAATTTTCCCGCTTATTCATTTCATTAATTTTTTCTGACTGTATGTCCATGTTTGGTTTTTTAATTTTTTTAATTTTTAATTTTACTTTATTTATTTTTATACTTAGGGGACGAATAGGATTTGTGACCACAAATTCTATTCCCCCCTTAAGCGAAAAAATAAAAAAAAATTCATACAACCAGCCTGCAGAGGCAAACTGAGAAACCATCCTTACTCGCACTCCACGTACCGCTCAGCGGCGCGTAATTCAAAAACATTGTATCGGAAAAGATTCATGCTTAATACCCTCGATTCAAGTTTGACGTCAGGTACCTTCACTATGTATTGTACGTGGCTTGATAAGTATAGATTAGAGGGTTTCTTACCATTTTACTTTAATGCTTTATATTACGCTACAGAGTTTGTATATAGAGTGGCGAATCGTCAGATGGCCGTCTTGTTTGTTCCAGACCACACGATATGTACAATTAGGTAGCGTAGCAAAGTGAAATGCAGTCGGCTATCGGCTATAACAGGATATCGATCCTCCAAGTGACACTAAGTCAGCACTTCTAGATTTATATTTTATACAAGGCTAAAGCGAATACCTGTGATACTGAACAATCTGTTGTGAAGCTGTTTTCAGGTCGGAAGAATGCAGATAATAATGAAATATTAGCCGTTTACTACAGTTTTCTTGATGATCCGAAAATAATGAGAATAAAAAAATGGCTCTGAGCACAATGGGACTAAACTTCTGACGTCATCAGTCCCCTGGAACTTAGAACTACTTAAACCTAACTAACCTAAGGACATAACACACATCCATACCCGAGGCAGGATTCGAATCATCGACCGTAGCGGTCGCGCGGTTCCAGACTGTAGCGCCTAGAACCGCTCGGCCACTCCGGCCGGCTAATGAGAATCGATCAGGCAAATTTTTATTTGTTTTATGTGAGATGTTCATAAGCCATTTCAGTTCTTTTCTGGGATGTTCATTGCTGAGGTTAGTGGCCTCAAAGCGTTGAATATCTATTTTTCATACCCAATTAATTTTCAGTTACTTATTGTGGACCTAATAGCTTTATCTTACACTGGGGAAAACCAGAAAATTTAGGGTCTCTAGTAAATATGTATCTAATTGTTATCTTATAATTTTAAATTATGCATTGTATTAACGTGATGACGTAGTGTGCCGGCCGCTGTGGCCGAGCGGTTCTAGGCGCTTCTGTCCGGAACCGTGCTGCTGCTACCGTCGCAGGCTCGAATCCTGCCTCTGGCACGGAAGTGTTGTGATGTCCTTAGTTAAGTTTAAGTAGTTCTAAGTCTAGGGGACTGATGACCTCAGCTGTTAAGTCCCATAGTGCTTACAGCCATTTGAACCATTTGACGTAGTGTGAATGTTATTATTATTATTATTATTGGGGAGGGAGGAGGTTGACGCTACATACGAAGCATAGTGTGTATGTACTGAGACAGCATAGCCTGTCTACACTGAGGTGACAAAAGTCATGGGACAGCGCTGTGCAAATATACAGGTGGCGGTAGTATCGCGTACACAACGTATAAAAGGGCAGTGCATTGGCGGAGCTGCCATTTGTACTCAAGTGATTCAGGTGAAAAGGTTTCCGACGTGATTATGGCCGCACGAGGGGAATTAACAGATTTGGAACGCGGAATGGTACTTGGAACTAGAGGAATGGGACATTCCACTTCGGAAATAGTTAGGGAATTCAATATTCCGAGATGCACGGTGTAAAGAAGGTGCCGAGAATATCAAATTTCAGGCATTACCTCTCATTACAGACAACGCCGTGGCCAATGGCCTTCACTCAACGTCCAACAGCAGCGGCGTTAGCGTAGAGTTGTCAGTGCTTACAGACAAGCAACACTGTGTGAAATAATCTTTGCTAACAGCACGACGTCGCCTGCAACGCCTCTCTTGGGCTCGTGAACATATCTTTTGGGCCCTGGACGACTGGAAAACTGTGGCCTGGTCAGATGAGCCCCGATTTCAGTTGGTAAGAGCTGATGGAAGGGTTCACGCGTGGCGCAGACTCCGTAAAGCCATGGACCCAATTTGTCAACAAGGTGGTACGCGAGTTAGTAGTAGCTCCATAATGGTGTGGCTGTGTTTACATGGAATGGACTGGGTCCCTTGGTCCAACTGAACCTATCATTGACTGGAAATGGTCATGTTCGGCTATTTGGAGACATTTGCACCCATTCAAGGACTTCATGTTCTCAAACAACCACTGAATTGTCGCAGGGCGACAACTGTTCGCTATTGGTTTGAAGAACGTTCTGGACAATTCGAGCGAATGATTTGGCCTCCCCATTCGAACGACAGGAATCCCACCGGACATTTATTGGACATAATAGAGACGTCAGATCGTGCACAAAGTCCTGCGACGGCAACACTTTCGCATTTATTGATGGCTACAGAGGAAGAACGACTCAATACTTCTGAAGGGACTTTCAGCGACTTGTTGACTGCATGCCACGCCGAGTTGCTGCATTACACAGGGAAAAAGGAGATCCGACACGGTATTAACAAGGGAACCTCCCCATCGCACCCCCCTCAGATTTAGTTATAAGTTGGCACAGGGATAGGCCTTGAAAAACTGAACACAGATCAATCGAAAAAACAGGAAGAAGTTGTGTGGAACTATGAAAAAAATAAGCAAAATATACAAACTGAGTAGTCCATGCGCAAGGTAGGCAACATCGAGGGAAGTGTTAGCTTACGAGCGCCGTGGTCCCGTGGTTAGCGTGAGCAGCTGTGGAACGACAGGTCCTTGGTTCAAATCTTCTCTTGGGTGAAAATTTTAATTTTTTATTTTCAGATAATTATCAAAGTTCAGGCACTCACACATAATCAACTTCGCTCTCCAAAATTCCAGGACATGTTCAGATTTGCTTGGACATATACAGAATTTGACGGTCTACGCACGGAAACATTTGAAAACGTAAAAAACATATGTTTTGACAGAGCACAGGGAAAACTGTGCGACTCTGAAACTGTTGCATTCATTTGATGCAGTTTATGTGACAAACTCTTATGTTATCATCACTTTTTTTGGAGTGATTATCACATCCACAGGAAAACCTAAATCGGGCAAGGTAGAAGAATCTTTTTACCCATTCGCCAAGTGTGCAAGTTAGGTGGGTCGACAACATATTCCTGTCATGTGACGCACATGCCGTCACCAGTGTCGTAAAGAATATATCAGACGTGTTTTTCTGTGGAGGAATCGGTTGACCTATGACCTTGCGATCAAATGTTTTCTATTCCTATTGGAGAGGCACGTCCTTTCGTCTACTAATCGCACGGTTTTGCGGTGCGGTCGCAAAACACAGACATTAAACTTATTACAGTGAACAGAGACGTCAATGAATGAACAGACAGATCGTAACTTTGCGAAAATAAAAAAAAGTAAAATTTTCACTCGAGGGAGGACTCGAACCAAGGACCTTTCGTTCCGCAGTTGCTCACTCTAACCACGAGACCACGGCGCTCACAAGCTATCATTGTCCTTTATGTTGCCTATCTTGCACATGGACTAATCAGTTTATATATTTTGCTTATTTTTTCATAGTTCCACACAACTTCTTCCTGTTTTCTCGATTGACCTGTGTTCAGTTTTTCAAGGCCTATCCACTGTGTCGATTTATAACTAAATCTGAGGGGGGTGCGATGGGGAGGTTCCCTTGTAAGAGATATCCCATGATCTCTGACACCTCAGTGTGTATGTAAGTGTGTCGCAGGCAGCTTCACAGGAAGAGCGATACTGAATCATTGAGGAGTCGTGATCCCCCTCCCGTTGTGCCTGTCCAACAACTGTGAAGTGCGTCGACAGTGGACATACCAAGGTGCATATAATACGCTGCCCATCAATCTACCTTTGAAGTGCAAGGGAAGGAACGACAAATGTGCTAATTACCAGGTAACAATACACAGGAAGGTGGTACCAGAAGCACGACTGTGCTTCATTTCAGTTACCAGCTTAAATTTCATACGTCTAAATCGTGACTTTCTTGCGACGTTGCGTTCAAAAGGAAATTGCTGATTTTCAGTGAGAGTAACATGTCTGTCCCGTAGAAGTCATTCTCCTTCTCAGGATAGTGTTCCTAATGATTGCCGGTCATAACTGAGATCTTGCACGACCAAATAAAATTAATATCTTGATAATGATAACTGCCTGTATTTAAATTCATTTTTTCTTTTGTTCATGTAGTGGAAGTTATCCAGCACTGAAGCAGTGAATTCTAAATTCGTGACAGGCGTATTACTACGAGTATTTGTTAGTGTACGAGACCTGTCGCATTGACATAAATGAAATGTGGCTCTTTGCTTTTACTAATGTCCAATTATTTGTATGTGTTGTACGACTGCGTGTCAGAATGAAGGTGAACATAGCGATATGAACAGAACCGAGCCGCGCGGGATTAGCCGAGCGGTCTTAAAGAGCTGCAGTCATGGACTGTGCGGCTGGTTCCGGTGGAGGTTCGAGTCCTCCCTCGGGCATGGGTGTGTGTGTTTGTCGTTAGCATAATTTAGGTTAAGTAGTGTGTAAGCTTAGGGACTGATGACCTTAGCAGTTAAGTCCCATATGATTTCACAGACATTTGAACATTTTTGAACGGAACTGAATGAGATTTCTCTTTTCACTTGATCTTGTCTCTATTCAAAACTGTTGCCTGAAATCCGCCCTGCCTGTTGTCGTTAGTACCTTTAATTGTTTGTGCTCAGTTAAAGATGAAGTTTTTAAGCTCTTCGGACCATTTGAAAGTTCAATTATGGGAACTTTGTTAAATTTTTTCGCGCTATTCTTACGTAGTTTCATCGTTAAGATGACGCAGCTCGACAGGATAGTACGCACTTCATCTGTTCACACTGATAGCCTTTTATAACAGTTTCATAAAAGGTTTCAGACTTCGACATAGTATTTGGCGGCGCGTTAACAAAACAAACCTTACTGAAAGTGACGCACTTTGAGCGATCTTTGATACGATGCATCGCTGAAACTGTGTATTTTCGCAGTACACAAGTATAAATACCAAAGCCACAAAATATGGCATGTTACCTTCGCAGACACTGAAACTAACATGGCAGGTGCACGTTTTTATTCTGTCAGCCAATCGCAGGAAAGAACACCAAAAATCAGATGACACGATATATAACTGATGTTGTGGTGAGGTGGGACCTAATACAACAGCTATTTGGATCCAGCAATTTAAATTTTTCTTATCTTCGTAGAGTTTCTAGAAAGCCAACAACCCAATGACTTAAACGCCTTTCCCATTGATGTGTCGACAGAAGTGCCGACACAGTGTGATTTGAGGGGACCGCAATGCACGCTATAAACACACGAAGGATGGCGTGAAGGTCTGAAACAGGATACGTAATGAGTGCTATAAAGAAAAGTACGTAGCTGCTGGAATACTTAACTTTAATCCATCATTTGTATACATCGCTCTTGATGAGACATGCTTCATACGATAACTATCAATTGCTATGTAATGCTAATGGCGCCTTGCTAGGTCGTAGCCATTGACTTAGCTGAAGGCTATTCTAACTATCTGCTCTGCAAATGAGCGAGGCTTCGTCAGTGTCCATTGCTAGCTAAGTCGTCCGTACAACTGGGGCGAGTGCTAGTAAGTCTCTCGAGACCTGCCGTGTGGTGGCGCTCGGTCTGCGATCACTGACAGTGGCGACACGCGGGTCCGACATGTACTAATGGACCGCGGCCGATTTAAAGCTACCACCTAGCAAGTGGTCTTGCGTCTGGCGGTGACACCACATTCCTCCCCCGCAAATCGGCGAACGGTCGTGTTATAAGGCTTCCGCCCGCCGTGGGGAGGACCCCATGTTGACGTAGGCGATGAGGTGGGGAGCCTAACAACAGGCGAGGCTGTGCCACCCGCACCCTGCCATTCGGTCCGATGGGAGCTAGGAAACGCCTAGTCCAGGGTGCACGTCAACATGCGGTGTATGCGCCCGTAGAGAGACAGGAGGGGCCGAAGGGTCGACCTCCATTGCGTCGGGGTACCCGACGCGCGAAGACGACATCTGGTCCGGAGCCGGCAAGAGTTCCAAGTCTGAGGACAGCTGGTCACGGGAAGCGATCGGCGGCGCGTGACCCAGGGAGGCGCCCGGCGGCAGCAGGAAAGCGTCCACTGCGGGCGGCGGCGGGAGGACCGGCGGCGGCGGTGGCACGTCGCCATGGGGCAAAATGGAAGGCAGCATCGGTAACACCTGGGGATGAGGCGAGCCAGTAGATGGGTCCCCAGGGCGCTGACCGGACGGCACCGTCGCTGAAAGCAGACGGGGAGCGGCAGAACCCAGGCGACGACAGAGGCGCAGCTGATTGAGATGCCGACGCACCTCACCAGAGGCCCCCAAAACCAAATACATAGCGCGGCCGAGGCAGCGAAGAATGCGCCCCGCGAGCCAACGCTGTGAACCGCGATGGTTGCGATAATAGACAACGTCGCCTGGAGCGAAAGCAGGTGTCTGCCGCTGCACAAGAACCTGATGCGGCGGATGCAGCAAAGACATCAAGGTTCGATGAGGACGACCGTGCAACAACTCAGCCGGCGAGCGACCATCTCGGGGCTGAGAGCGATACGAAGACAAAAAGAGCAACAACGCGTCCTCCCGAGAATGCGAGTCTTTCAACTTCAACATCTGTGACTTGAAAGTCCGGACCAATCGTTCAGCGGCACCGTTCGACTGAGGCGAAAACGGCGCGGATGTCAGATGTTGAATACCATTGGCCGTGCAGAATGACTGAAATTCCGCGGACATGAATTGAGGGCCATTGTCGGAAACAATAGTCTGTGGAAGACCTTCAATGCAAAATATAGCGGATAACACTTGGATGGTGACAGATGACGTCGTGGAAGACATCCGGACAACAAAAGGAAAATTACTGAAGGAATCGACTAGAACCAACCATCGAGCATTCCAGAAGGGACCAACAAAATCGATGTGCAAGCGTTGCCAAGGGGAAGTGGCTTTCGGCCATGCAAAGAATTTCCGCGGTGGTGCGGATTGTTGTTCGGCACACGCCATGCAAGAAGAGCACATATGCGTAATCGCAGCATCGATTCCGAACCAAGTACAGTGCTGACGAGCAAGTTGTTTTGTTCGCACTATACTCCAATGTCCTCGGTGAAGAAGCCGTAAGACAGAGGACTGTAACGAACATGGGACCACAACTCTGGACTGACCATTATCAGAACGCAACAACAAAACACCACGTCGTACAAAAAGTCTCTCCCTGTGAGCAAAAAATCGGCGAACCAACGGATCCTCGATCCGTGACTTTGACTAGGGCCATTGCGTAGCAACAAAACGCAAAACGGTAGCAAGGACAGGGTCAGCAGCTGTGGCGGTAGCCACACGACGAAAATCAATTGGAAACGATTCGACCACGTCATCGGTTTCCGAATCAATGAACATGCAAGCAAGTTCGGAAGAATCGAATGCTCTATCCTCAGCAACAGGCAAACGGGACAACGCATCAGCGTTGCCGTGCTTAGCAGTGGACCGATACAAGATATCGTAGCGGTACTGCGAGAGGAAAATTGACCAGCAAATGAATTTCTGCGCTGTACGTGGAGGTACAGGCTTGTTCGGATGAAAAAGCGATGTCAAAGGTTTGTGGTCCGTGATGATGGTAAAGTGACGACCATACAAGAAATCATGGAACTTAGTAACACCAAATACGAGAGCCAAAGCTTCTTTCTCTATCTGTGAATAATTTCTTTGCGCTGACGAGAGCAATTTGGACGCAAAGGCAATAGGGCGATCATGCGATCCATCTTTGTGCGCAAGCACAGCACCGATCCCGAAATCCGATGCATCTAGCATCAACAAAAGGGGTTTCTGGGGATCGAATGGCGTAAGGCAAGTATTAGAAAGCAACGCCGATTTCAACTGGCGAAAGGCGCGTTCGCATTCCATCGTCCAGACGAACGGAACACCTTTACGGCGTAAGCGATGAAGCGGAGCTGAAAGAGAAGAGGCATTGCGCACATTCAATCACACCTTGTGATCCCAAATCGTGTAATGTTCTTGCTACCTCATCACGCAGTGCGTGGGGAACAATGCAAGCTCTGAAAAATTTCGGTTGCGCATTGACTTTCAGTTCCAAATGTGCTTTATAGTTCTTAGCGCAACCAAGGCCTGGTGCAAAAATGTCTGCAAATTCGTCACATAGACTAGAAACAGTGGCTGAAGGCACAGTCTGGTTCACTGAGAGGACCTGATTGACTATTGACAAGTTAAACAACTGAAATAAATCTAAACCAAACAAGTTCACTGCAGTAAAAGAACGAATAACGTAAAATGACACCAGTTTTGTTTGTCCCTTGTATGTTGCAAGAAGGCTGCACTGTCCTAACACAGGGATAGGCTGTCCTGAATAACTAGTGAGCTGAACATTTGCAGCACACAACGGAGGTGTGCCCAGTTGTTTGTACGTGTCGTGATTGATCAATGAAACTGCAGCTCCGGTATCGAGCTGGAATGGGATCACTTTGCCTTCAAGGTCCAAGTCTACAAAAAGTTTATTGTCCTGCTGACGACAAGAGCGACTGTCTCGTGCAATTTGAACTGATACAGGTACAGAAGCACTTGCGACCTGACGAGATTTCCGGCGACGTCAACGTTCACTTTTTGTGGGACGAACACAGTCACTGTTAGAGAAAGTGGCACTGGACGGAGTGGAATTAACTACATGAATGTCCATGGGCGAAGGTCCACGAGCCTGAGTGTCCTTGGTTCGATTCCGGCGTGAAGCAAAGGGCCTGGAATGGTTGTGATTGTCTGTTCGAAGCTTTTTCTGGTAAACACTTTGAACATGTCCTTTCTTATTACAGTAAAAGCAAATAGCTTGGCGTGACAGGTAATGTTCACGCGAATGTCTAGTCGCACACCGCGGGCAAGATTTTAGAACTGCATTGGCATGCTTACGCGGCACACGTGGAGAGCTAGGCGGCAGCAGCGCGGACGAGCGCGAGGGCTGGTTATCGTTCCGTGCAGCGCGCCCGGTGGGCCGGTTAATGTGACACACGGCTGGTGAAGGTTCAAATGATTCCTGTGCAAAGTCAAGTGTGTCTTGCCTATCTACGAGGGTCAGTCAAAAAGTAATGCCTCCTATTTTTTTTCTACGTTTAATTGTCAGGAAATTTAAATGCAATTACATAGGTTGAAAACCACAACATTGAGGATCATTTTGTCATTTTTCAATGTAATCTCCGCCCATCTCTACAGTTTTGGTCCATCTTTGAACAAGGGCATGTATCCCAGCACGGTAAAAATCACAGCTCTGCTTCCTAAGCCATTGACACACGGATGTTTTGACGGCCTCCTCATCTTCAAAATGAATCCCACAATGAGCTTCTTTTAGTGGCCCGAACAGATGGAAGTCTGATGGTGCCAGGTCAGGGCTGTATGGGGGATGAGGCAAAACTTCCCATCCAATTTTGACAATCTCATCAGAGGTGTGACGACTGGTGTGTGGTCTTGCATTGTCATGCAAAAGAAGAACATCTGCCATTGATTTTGTTGGGCGAACTCGCTGAAGACGTGCTTTAAGTTTTTTGAGGGTTGTGACGTATTGAACAGAATTTATTGTGCATCCCTGCTCCAAAAAATCAACCAGAATCACACCCTCTGTATCCCAGAAAACTGTTGCCATAACTTTCCCTGCCGATCGCACAGTTTTGAATTTTTTCTTCCTCGGCGAGCTTGTGTGACGCCACTCCATTGACTGCCTCTTTGATTCGGGTTCAAAAAAATGCACCCATGTTTCGTCCCCGGTCACAATTTTTTTCAGAAACTCATCTCCCTCCAAACGGAAGCGCTGCAAGTGTTGGGAGGCTATTGTTTTCCTTGCCTCTTTATTCTGATCGGTTAACATTCTTGGAACCCACCGTGCACAAACTTTTGAGTACCCCAATTGTTTAATAATCGTGATCACACTGCCTTTACTAAGAGAAATAATGCGACACACTTCATCTGCAGTCACCCGACGGTCACCACGAATGATGTCATCAACTTGCTGAATGTTGTATGGAGTCACTGCACTCACCGGCCTGCCGCTCCGCTTTTCGTCAGTCAACGGTGTTTGCCCTTCAGCTTCCTTACAACGACGAACCCATCGTCTAACAGTGCTGACATCCACTGTCACAACACCATACACCTTCTTCAGTCTTTCATGAATGCGTATGGGCGTTTCACCTTCTGCATTCAAGAATTCAATCACACAACGCTGTCTCAAACGAACATCGATGTCGGCCATCTTACAAACTTCTGCTGTGCTGCCACCTGTTGACACAGAAAGTTACTACTGCAGTGGACTGCAGAAGGTTTGAGGAATGGCGCCAAATTCAAATTTTTCACTTAACTTAATTTCTTTAAGTAGAAAAAAAATGGGAGGCATTACTTTTTGACCGACCCTCGTAATATGTCTATCACTTGTTGAAGGGAGGGATTAACTAGTTTTAAAATTTGCTCCCGTATACGAACATCTGAAACGTTCTGTGCAATTGCATCACGTACCATTGTATGTGAATAAGGAAGTCCACATTCACACTCAAAAGCACAATCCCTAGTAAGGCCTTGCAATGTTGCAACCCACTCCCTATTAGTCTGACCGGCCGTACGTTTTGTACGAAAGAATGTATACCTTTGTGCAACGACATTGACTGTTTCTTTGAAATAGGCATCTAATGCCGACAAAATTTCTTCGTAGGACAGAGTTGCTACGTCGCGTCGAGGAAACAATTTCACTATCACACAGTATGTCTGCACCCCGACACACGACAAGAAGTGAGGCTGCCGCTCATTACCTTGAATTCTGTAGGCGGCGAGATGAAATCCAAATTGGCGTGACCACTCCGTCCATGTTTCCATTGCCGGGTCAAATGGCCGGAACGGGGGTGCAACAGCATGTTGTGGCTGCAGTAGCGGTGAAGCGGCAGCTGCCGCATCGTTTTGCAGTGCAGGTTGACCCTGAACGAGCTGTCCAAAGGCATCCAATAACGCCTGCGTCTGCTGATTCTGCAAGCGATAAAATTCTGACAGTACATCTGGCGAAGCCATGACACAAGTAAATTAGTGCAATACGAACGCGAAATCCTCTTTTAAGCCTCGTCGCCATATGATGTGTCGACAGAAGTGCCGACACAGTGTGATTTGAGGGGACCGCAATGCACGCTATAAACACACGAAGGATGGCGTGAAGGTCTGAAACAGGATACGTAATGGTTGGTTGGTTGGTTTTTTGGGGAAGGAGACCAGACAGCGTGGTCATCGGTCTCATCGAATTAGGGAAGGATGGGGAAGGAAGTCGGCCGTGCCCTTTCAGAGGAACCATCCCGGCATTTTCCTGGAGTGATTTAGGGAAATCACGGAAAACCTAAATCAGGATGGCCGGACGCGGGATTGAACCGTCGTCCTCCCGAATGCGAGTAATGAATGCTATAAAGAAAAGTACGTAGCTGCTGGAATACTTAACTTTAATCCATCATTTGTATACATCGCTCTTGATGAGACATGCTTCATACGATAACTATCAATTGCTATGTAATGCTAATGGCGCCTTGCTAGGTCGTAGCCATTGACTTAGCTGAAGTCTATTCTAACTATCGGCTCTGCAAATGAGCGAGGCTTCGTCAGTGTGCATCGCTAGCTACGTCGTCCGTACAACTGGGGCGAGTGCTAGTCCGTCTCTCGAGACCTGCCGTGTGGTGGCGCTCGGTCTGCGATCACTGACAGTGGCGACACGTGGGTCCGACATGTACTAATGGACCGCGGCCGATTTAAAGCTACCACCTAGCAAGTGTGGTGTCTGGCGGTGACACCACACCCATCATCCGGCATATATAACGTACACCAGAACAAATCAAGTTATTATCAGGACGGAGTTTAAATTCCCGAATCACGGTTACTGTGTGACTATCATTAATGTAATGTTCCGTCTTTATCACAGTTTATTTTCACTGGCTACACAACTTTAATGAGTTTCGACCAAAGTCATTATCAGTAATCTATCAGATAGAAAACAAATGAGAAGTAGTTTTATAAGGCTAAAGCTCGTACTTTAACATGTTGTTGTTGTGGTCTTCAGTCCTGAGACTGGTTTGATGCAGCTCTCCATGTAGTAAAGCTGCATGCCCTCGGGAAAAATTACGGTTGTAGTTTCCCCTTGCTTTCAGCCGTTTACTTTAACATATAAGTAGAAAATAAAAGTTGGACATACCACATTAAAAGGACATAAACACACAATATTTCGTCAATATTATTATGGTATAGAACGTACTGTAGACTAGTGCTATGTTTTTGGCGAAATAGTCTGCCTTTGATACAGCAGACTATATGCCTAATACCATATTTTTAGAGTTACGTTCGAACATTAATGCTGAAAGAGTACTGACCTAGCACAGCTTTAAGACAGGTTGCCTCACAAAACAGCCAGCACTTTCCTTGTTATGTATTCCACAGCATGCACCCGTGGGCCCTTAACCCTGTCATTTCTGGTAACTCGATTGAGCTTCCACATTCTAATCACAAGATCCAGTCCCACGTCTATTCCTAATTTGACGTACAGCCTACGTTATATGGACTCCTGTCTTTCTTGGGCTACATTTCTGCAATATACTGTATGTAAACTCCTATGGCATTTTACTCTCATCATAACTAAACAGAGCGTCCCAGGAGGCATGGCCAATATTCAGGGTTACAATGGGTTTAAGCAAAAAGCTTCATTTGAGCATATGCCCAATTCAGAAAGGTTTCCGAGATAAGACAAATTCAGTGTACATTGCTACTCATTTCCTGTATTAATCAATACATTGTCAGGTTTACACATGTACAACAGTTACTAAACATTACAACATGCGTTTTACAAAGTATTACTGTTCTGAAAACTCTGGTAAGTACTCTACAATCAGGAATTTGACGTGTCTGAAAACACCAACGATATTCCTCTACTGCAGCAGGAGCACTACCATCACAGAAACCGCAAAAATACACCATGTCTGCGTATTCTTCACTAGCGTAGATGTGGGACTTTTAGACAGCGCATGAACAAACCCATTTAACGGATGCTTCTCCCTGATACACTCTCAATTGCTCAGACTACTTCACTCACAACACACCACGGACAAATGCACGTTCAGTGGGCTAGCTTCAAGCAGAAATACATCCCGAGCAAAGAGATTGAAATCAACGAGATTGACTGGACTAGAATAAGACATCAAAGAGATTGGGACTCATAAGGTAGCACGCCACTAGCCAAAAACGAATGTACATAACATGCTTTCTATCTCTGAAACCATTCAGAATGTGAAGTTTTTGCCCCAAATGAGCGTTTCTGTCGTATCCCTGCATATTGAACATTTCTCCTGGGACACCGTGTATAAAATGAACACTATGACTACCACATCAAGCCAGCACTTAACGAACGACACACAATCCACAGCATTCGCCTACATGGCGGACGTAAAATCGTTTCAGCAGCGGCAACTCACAATGTAGAAACTATCAGCTGCACCATTATCATCACATTTTTACTTTCTTCTAGAAAATTTCATGTTTATTTTTTCATCTGTGACTTTTTGTGGTGATGTCTCGTATAAAAAACATTTTTATTGTGCCCACAGGATGTGTAGAGCTGCAGACACCTCTCGGCACCCTCCGATCGGATGCTAATCTTGTGGTCTCGGTAAGTACTAGCCATAATTCACTGTTTTAAGTGTTCTTCTGTTTCGTTAGTAAGATATCGTAATTACTGCAAAGGCAGTAGCACAGTAAGCGTAAAATTGGGTCGCAGCCCAAACTTCTCTCCTGTACAGCCGAGTAAAACACACTAGTTAAAATAGTGAAGTTTTATTTTGGACGAAACATGGTTGAAATATACTTTCAGATATCCTGATCTAAGTTTTTCGCAGCTTTTCTGAATCATTTCGGATGAACGCTGAGATGCGTTATTCTAAAACGTCAACCCCGATTTTGTTTTATTTATATGTTTAAGCACTTATTTTCTCTCGTTCATCCATTCCCAATTCCTCTGTGAGAAAACTCTACAATATGCTTAATACATAAGCAGGATAATGATAGTAGTAGATGTATTGATGACTATAATGAATTTCAGAAATTAATGCCTTATTAATGTTGTGTTAAGTGATTTCCTAATTATGTTCTTGTTGAATGTGAGTAGTGACATTTGACAGAAATGTATGGCAGCAGCACAGAATGAATGTGGAGAAGAAATTGACTTGCCAGACGAAGAGCGGGAATTAATGGGATGACGTTAGCAGAGGAAATGAAAGTAAAAAAAAAAAAAAAGGAAAAAAAACAGAAATAGAGAGAGACGTGAAAAGCGTGGATGCTGTTGACAGTGTGACAGAGGTAGTGATGCACTGTTGGACAGAAGGAAAACAGCAGGGATATACTGAGAAGGATTCTGTGCCTTGCTCAATTCGATCTGGTTGTATCTGTGCTTATTCACCTTGACGTCGATGTTAAGTCAGTTCTTCCGACTGAGAATCACTGTAGGAATATTCTCTACTGGGATGTATTCCGGTTTAGTCTACAAAGTGACGTATTTTGATTTCAATCGTGTCGGTGGAAGAAACTGGCATCGCTAGAATTCGGCCACGCAAGAAGAAGGGCAAATGACGGGCGTATTCTGTTTATTGTACTCCAGCGTGATAGATTAAATATAAAAATCATTCCAATTTCAGAGCTAGCAGAGAAGATCTTGTCCATTGTGATCGATTTTAATATCACCTCTAAATAGGTCCTACCAAATCAGTGTGAAAGGCTTCAGAAGTTAGCCACTATTTTTGTGTTGAGTCCTTGTCGCCAAATGTGGGGTCTTGCCCACTCGCCTCGTTAGGGCGCCTAAAAGGATTCTGTGTTCTCGGAATGCTGTACAACAATTCAAGCAAATAACATTAACAGTTATTTCAATAAAGCAGATTGGCAATACTTAACCTCGAAATAACAACGGTGTCGCAAGCTATGGGCGACATGCAACATAAATCAGAACCCTTGCTACAGTCAGTGTTCATGCAAGTTTGACACACAGTTTGTGGGTCACTAATAGCTGTTCTCGCAGCACTCTCTGCTAGGCCGTTCTAATACTCTGCGCTTGCATTCACTACTGACAGAGGTCGTTCCTGTCGTGGCGCGGTCCTTGTTGTCGCCTCACCGCCTTCTCTAATCTAGCGTTCTTCCTTTTCGTTCTGACGCTTGTGGTTACGCCAGAACATTTTGTAATTGGTTACTACATGTAAAGAGAGCTGTCATTCCATACACTAACTGGGAATTCTGTTCAAGTCTTTCTGAATTTCCTTAAGACCGTCCAGAAATGATACTTTTCTGTGTACAGCATTGCCGCCAACGAACTCGTGTATATTAAGATCATTTACAGTTTCATAACGCTTCCTTATGGTAGGCCCTACACCATATGTTACTTTCGTTATGTTGAACATTCACGTCCAGGTAAATTATAAACTCATTTTATTCTTGAAACTACTCCATGTGATCATTTCCTGGATCGACAATGCGGTACTCTCTCAAACGCCCTTCTGAAATTTAGGCTGCACGCCCGAAATTTTATGGAATACGTGTAACCTTTTCGACTGTCAACAATAAACTAAATATTCAAGTAGCTGAAAATGCAAGCATACGCCAGTAACATGTGTACCAATAAAATGAAAAAAAAAAAAATAAGAATCGGACGAATAAACGCCACGAAATTAAAATTTGCCATTTCTTTTTGATCGCACCTAGTATGTTCTTTGAGTCCGCAACACATGCTTTGCACGGGAACTTGAGGTGAGAAAGTGGTGATGGTATACAAAAGCGCGTTGTACACAGTCGTGGAAGCAGAGGTGTGAGTGCAGCTGTTGTTGGTGTCGCAGGTGCCGGCGGGCCAGGCGACGGCGCTGTCTCAGCACCACCTGCAGCTGGTGGCCGCAGGCGCCGCGCCGCAGGACGTGCTGTTCCACGTGCAGCGGCCGCTGCCGCCCGACGAGGGGCGCCTGCTGCACGCCGACCGCCCGCTCGCCCCGGTAAGTTTTACCTGCCACCGAGGTTACGCCCCGCACCAGCAACTCTCTCCTCACAATCGACTGCCCGTGGTGGGTGCGCGTTACACGCCTGAGTGCAACTCAGTACTCAACCACGTCGCGAATGGGTGTCGTACGGCAATGTATGTACACTGAAGATTAGATTAGATTAGATTAGTTTTTCGTTCCATAGATCCGTGCTGAGGAGATCCTCGTGGATGTGGAACATGTCATTTTACAAAAAAAAAAAAGCTGAAATAACGATACTAATAGTATGAATATATACAATACATCATTTGTTTGGATTAAAAAATTCGTCAGTGCAGTAGAAGGAGTTGGCCACTAGTAGGTCTTTCAGGCTACTTTTACACTGATCTTTATTTGTAACTAAATTTTTTATGTTTGCTGGCATATGATTGAAGATAAGTGTTCCTGAGTAGTGGACCCCTTTTTGAACTAAAGTAAGTGCTTTTAAGTCCTTGTGCAGATCATTTTTGTTCCTGGTATTGTATGTATGAACTGAGCTGTTTGTTGGAAAAAGAGATATATTATTTAGGACAAATTTCATTAAGGAGTAAATATACTGAGAGGCAGTAGTTAGTACACCCAGTTCTTTGAAGAGGTTTCTACAGGACGTTCGTGAATTTACTCCACAAATAATACGTATTTACACGCTTTTGGACTCTGAAAACTTTTGTTTCACTTGAAGAGTTTCCCCAAAATACAGGGTGATTCAAAAAGAATACCACAACTTTAGGAATTTAAAACTCTGCAACGACAAAAGGCAGAGCTAAGCACTATCTGTCGGCGAATTAAGGGAGCTATAAAGTTTCATTTAGTTGTACATTTGTTCGCTTGAGGCGCTGTTGACTAGGCGTCAGCGTCAGTTGATGCTAAGATGGCGACCGCTCAACAGAAAGCTTTTTGTGTTATTGAGTACGGCAGAAGTGAATCGACGACAGTTGTTCAGCGTGCATTTCGAATGAAGTATGGTGTTAAACCTCCTGATAGGTGGTGTATTAAACGTTGGTATAAACAGTTTACAGAGAATGGGTGTTCGTGCAAAGGGAAAAGTTCTGGACGGCCGAGAACGAGTGATGAAAATGTAGCACGCATCCAGCAAGCATTTGTTCGCAGCCCAGGAAAATCGACTCGCAGAGCTAGCAGAGAGCTGCAAATTCCACAATCAACTGTATGGAGAGTCCTACGAAAAAGGTTAGTTATGAAACCTGAACGTCAACTACCCGAGGCGATGGATCGGCCGCCAGGCAGCCCGTGACAGAGCACTCATCACTGGCCTCCAAGAAGCCCTGATCTTACCCCCTGCGATTTTTTCTTATGGGGGTATGTTAAGGATATGGTGTTTCGGCCACCTCTCCCAGCCACCATTGATGATTTGAAACGAGAAATAACAGCAGCTATCCAAACTGTTACGCCTGATATGCTACAGAGAGTGTGGAACGAGTTGGAGTATCGGGTTGATATTGCTCGTGTGTCTGGAGGGGGCCATATTGAACATCTCTGAACTTGTTTTTGAGTGAAAAAAAACCTTTTTAAATACTCTTTGTAGTGATGTATAACAGAAGGTTATATTATGTTTCTTTCATTAAATACACGTTTTTAAAGTTGTTTTATTCTTTTTGAATCACCCTGTATTATACCATATGAAATTATGGAATGAAAGTAGGCAAAGTATGCAAGCCTTTTCATTTTTATGTCGCCTATGTCTGCTAACACTCGAATTGCAAATAGAGATTTGTTAAGGCGTTTCTGCAGTTCTGTGGTGTGCTCCTCCCAACTGAATTTATTATCAAGTTGTAATCCCAGGAATTTAAGACTGTCAACCAAAGAAACTGGTATAGGCACGCGTATTCAAACACAGAGATACGTAAACAGGCAGAACAAGGCGCTGCAGTCGGCAACGCCTATGTAAGACAGAAATTGTCTGGCGCAGTTGTTAGATCGGTTACTGCTACTACAATGGCATGTTATCGAGATATAACTGAATTTGAACGTGGTGTTATAATCGGCGCACGAGCGATGGGTCACAGCATCTCCGAGGCAGCGATGAAGAGGGGATTTTCCCGTACGACCATTTCACGAGTGTACCGTGAATATCAGGAGTACGGTAAAACATCAAATCTCCGACTTCGTTGAGACCGGAAAAAGATCCTGCAAGAAGTGGACCAACGACGACTGAAGAGAATGGTTCAACGTGACAAAAGTGCAACGCTTCCGCAAATTGCCCCAGATTTCAACGTTGGGCCATCAACATGCGTCAGTGTGCGAACCATTCAAAGAAACATCATCGATATGGGCTTTCGGAGCCGAAGGCCCACTCATGTACTATTGATGACTGCACGACACCAAGTTTTAAGGCTCGCCTGGGCTTGTCAACACCGACATTGGAGTGTTGATGACTGGAAACATGTTGCCTGGTCGGACGAATCTCGTATCAGATTGTATCGATCGGATGGACGTGTACGAGTTTGAAGACAACCTCATGACTCCATGGACCCTGTATGTCAGCATGGGACTGTCCAAGTAGGTGGAAGCTCTGGAGTGGTCTAGGACATGTGCAGTTGGAGTGATATGAGACCCCTGATACGTCTAGATACAACTCTGGCAGGTGACAAGTACATAAGCATCCTGTTTGATCACCTACATCCATTCATATCCATTGTGCAATCCGTCGGATTTGGGCAATTCTAGCACGACAATGATGATGATGATATTTGGTTTGTGGGGCGCTCAACTGCACGGTCATCAGCGCCCATACAAAGTCCCAATTTTTTCATAGTCCAATTTTTTTCACAGTCCAATCTAGACACTGTCACGAATGATGAGGATGATGATGATGAAATGATGAGGACAACACAAACACCCAATCTCCAGACAGAGAAAATCCCCAACCCGTCTGGGAATCGACCCTGGGACCCCGTGATCCACAGGTAGCAACACTAGCCACAAGACCACGAGCTGCAGACGCAGCACGACAATGCGACACCCCACACATCCAGAAATGCTACACATGGCCCCAGGAACACTCTTCTGAATTTATACACTTCCTTGAACACCAAACTCCCCCATACATAATCATTATTGAGCATATCTGGGGTGCCTTGCAACGTGTTGTTCAGAACATATCTCCATCCCCTTGTACTCTTTCGGATTTATGGACAGCCCTGCATGATTCATGGTGTCAATTCCCTCCAGCACTACTTCAGACATTAGCCGAGTCCATGCCGCGTCATTTTTCGCAACTTCTGCGTGATCGCGGGGCCCTACGCGATACTAGGCAGTGTATCAGTTTTTTTTTAGCTCGTCAGTGTATGATCATTATAACAATAAACCTGATGTAAACATTACGTCATGTATTCTACCGCGTTTGCTGGTATGTTATTAGATTTCGTTTCACGTGGAGCGGAAGCCATGACGTCTCGGTTCAGTCAAGTACGGCTACACGGATTTGTTTCATGCTGTGCGTTATGCGCAGATCGATAGTGAATAATTTCGGACAACAGTTCTACCGCCCATTTAACTTGGACAGCAGTGGCTGTCCAGCTGGTCTAGCTAACCTGCAGGGATATGAGCAGATGCAGTTCCGACGTAAAAAGAGACGTGCGGAATGTAATTTAATTTTTAGAGAGAAAGAAATAATATTCGAAAAACTCCAATAATGCCGCACGCTTCTTAGAGAATCAGACAGACAGCATTCCATGCTCTTGTTCTCAGCTATTGCAGTATTGTAATTAAAAACAAAGGTGATGAAAATTCCTAGCTTAAAAGCAGATGTAGTACTTCCCCGCGAGATATGTGTGACGCAAAAGCGTACTGCAGGGATTTCAAATGGTTCAAATGGCTCTAAGCACTATGGGACTTATAATCTGAGGTCATCAGTCCCCTAGACTTAGAACTACTTAAACCTAACTAACTTTAGGACATCACACACATCCATGCCTGAGGCAGGATGCGAACCTGCGACCGTAGCAGCAGCGCGGTACCGGACTGAAGCGCCTAGAACCTTTTTTTCTTTTTTTTCTCTTATCCGATCGGAGAAAAACATTTCAGTACTGGAACTGTCATCTGCTACATTGATAACGAGTCGGTCAACAACAGAATCAACGAAGCCAAACAAGCGCTGCATTATCTCCTCTTCTTTTATGACGTGCCGTTCTGTAACCACTCAGCGTTCGACAGTGACGTGTGCTTAAGCAATGTGCATTAGTTCCAGTACGTTATTCTGTTACTTGTTATTTCTCGCGACAAATCCCTAAAACTTGGCTCCAGATCAGTTCTTTTGGGTCCATGTTGCAGTAGTACGGTAGCAACCGCAAAAATGCAGCATTGGAATGGTGTGCTCAATGCTGTGAAATGATTGTTCTCCATGTTTCCACGACGCTAATCACTCAGGCTCGTGCGAGACCACGTCTGATCTACAAGACGCTGCACATAGTCCGGATAAAGAGAATCTGACTTTCATTTTTGTCCTAAAAATTTAATTTCTAATGTTTTCTCAAGTTAAATAATCTTTAATAACAATCTTTTATAAAATATCGATGATTAAACATTTATATTTGAGATGAAAACTGGAATCTTGCCTGCGATATGTAATTAGAAAGAAGAAGACGTGCAGTTTTAATTAAAATGATCATTAGATATGTAGTAGTTAGCATATGTTTGATGAGTTTTACATTTAAATGATGTACGCATTCCAAAGTTAACAAAAAGAGAAGAGCAGCCTAAGCGATGATTCTTTAACGCCACCGATTCAGCTATGCATTCCGTATTCAAAAATTCATTAACTTCAATACATACAGTTCCTCAGGAAAGTTCAAAGGTGATTTTTTTCTAAAAACTTGTGAAAATACTAAGAACGACTTGGCTCTCCCCACTTTTTGACGGTGTTCCACGCGTGTGCTTCAGTGCGGAGCACGAAGCAGCCTCAGACATTTTCATACTATGTATTAACATAACGACAATCATAGCACAACAGTACAGAGATTGCGACTGTACATGATTTTTGAAATAAAAACTACATTGCTGAAATATGATTAAGAAAAACGTTGATGGTTGTCATACATTAGAATGTTTTAAAGTTTCATTTACTTTAACATAGTAATAAGATATTTGATGCGTAAGTGGAACCTACTTCCAAGAGCATAACAATACGAGCGCACCAAGCATCACGTTTGTATTTGTTTGCGTCAGGTTTATTCTTATGATGAACAAAGTATAGTATACGCAAGTCAGATGACGTCGGTGTCACAGCCTACCAACAATGACCCACTTACCACACTATAAATGGGACGGCTCCAGGGCCGTTTCTACCATTAGGCAAGACTATTCTGTCGACTAGGGCAGCAAAATTTTAGGGGCGGCAAAGAGTGGAAAAATTAATTTAAAATCAAACAGCGGAAAAATTGAGCTAATGAGAAGAAAAAATGGAAAAGAGGAAAAATTAAAACACCGAATTGTTTTCAGAAGCATACGGAACAGTTACTTAATAAGTCCATACTTACTTTGACGAAAGTAAACATGCTGCCTCTACCTATCTCCAAACTAAAGCAGCCGCTTCTGGGTACGAAATGGAAACAACGAAGATAGCCACTGCCTTGTCTAAAGCACAAAATCTATCCCTCACAGGGATCAAACCTGGACCCATCTCGGACAACTTACGAGAAGCCAGTCGCTTGAATCACTGCGGTTAATAAAAGTTTAAACCTCTCAACAGAAAGTGCAAACAAGTCGTCGTTTATTTATTTAATCGTAAGAACGTGGATGCTGAAAAAGAAAAGTCCTTTTGCTTATTCTAAAAATATTTCAATTAAAACAGAGACGAAAAAACACTACGATTATCCAGATGACCTAGCCTGATGCTTCGCAATGTTTCCCACCAGTACAGCGCAATTTCTAAATTCAAGGAAAAAATCATTCGTACCAGAAAAAACTTCCACGCCTTTACATGTCCTTTTCCTTGCAATTAAATAAAATAAGCAATTGATGCCAAATTTTGACGCACTGGTATATTCAGTTGAGTTCTAGTTTAAAATGTTCATTACATTCTTTCTTTTTCAATTATTTTGGGAAATTTCAAAAATTGAGGACAAAAAAATAAGAAATTGAATTGTTGTCCTCAATCAGTTTGAAAGCAATTGAGGACATAGCATGAAAATTGAAGACACCCTCAGACATTAATGACGGCTGGTCAGCTTAATTTCATGATTAAAAGTATAATAGGCGATTTGCATTGTTGTGCCGCTGGATGTTGGTGCTGGTAGAGCGCGGTAGGGGGAGGGGGGGGGGCGGGCGAGCGCTGGCTTTCATTGCAAGAAAAAGACTTGCGGTGAACAAATTGCTAGCGTCAGATTCTCATTCCTACGAATCAAGTTACGAAGCTCCCCCATAGTTTGATGCCATATTTCACAAGAACTGGCCAGTAGATCCTATCAACAGGGGTACTGAGAAAAGTCGCGAGAAATATTTCATCACACAGCTCCTGTCACCGCTCACTCGCAGTGTTAGCTACTTACCAACCATTAATGACATCAAGTGAACATTTTGCGCAGTGGCATTAATCAAGATGAAACATCGGCCTTGACTGCAGGTGAAAAGGGATTGTGGGTGTTGGAGAAAACAATTCCTTTATTCCCACATATATTTAGCAATAACTTAACACTACACACATGAATGAATTCTGTAGACATGAACAGCACGGAATAACTAACAAAAGCTAAGTCAAAGAATAACTATATCACTGCACGTAAATTAACACTTCACGGAATGTTTATGAAGCACCGTACACTTGTAGGGATCGATTGTCAGAAATAGGTCACTACATGACTCCCCCATTAAAGCTAACGATACCGCAGATTAAATTTCACACGCCGTCCAGCTCTTGTAACTACTTCTTTCTTGAAACCGGGCGGTGCGTCACGTGTGTCAGTGGTTGTGTCAGGGAGTGGTGTAGTAGTCCTCGACGTCGGTCTTGGTGTTGCAGTGACTGGTGTTGTGGTGTTCATGGGGTACAGGAACACATCTTGTAGCTTCTCCTGTCTTCTCTGGTTTGTGTTCCGTGGTAACTGTGGTGTCTGTTGCGTCCAGAAATGCAGGCTTGATACGGTCCACTGCAACTGTGGTGGGTGTACCGTTAATCATTATGCGGAATGTACTGGTATCCCTACTGACTACCAGATATGGTCCGTCATATGGTGGCTGCAGTGGTTTACGAACAGTATCATTTCGTAAGTATACATGCGTGCACTTGTCCAGCTCCGCAAAAACGAACGAGTGTCTTCCAAGCTGGTTTCTAGGCATTGTTGGTCTCAATTGGCGTATATGCTCTCTTAATCTTGTGGCGAATTCTGAGGCTGTGATTGTATCATCTGCCATGCTGTGCAGAAATTCTCCAGGTAGGCGTAACGTTTGTCCATACACCAGTTCTGCTACTGTTGCTTTCAGATCACTCTTGCATGACGCTCGTAGACCCAAAAGTACGATAGGTAGTGTCTCTGTCCAATTCGGTGTTGCGTGACATATCAGTGCTGCCCTTAACTGTCGATCAAGACGCTCAACCATGCCATTTGATGCGGGGTGGTATGCTGTGGTGCGTATGCGTTTCGTACCTAATAACGTAGCCAATGCTTTGAAAACGTAGGCTTCAAATTGTCGTCCTTGGTCAGTTGTAATTCTCAGTGGAACTCCAAACCGGGCAATCCAACCACGAAAAAATGTTTGAGCTTTAGTTTCTGCAGTGATGACCTTCATTGGAAACGCCTTAGGCCACCTAGTAAATCTGTCAATCACCGTGAGGCATTAACTGTAGCCTTCCGATGTCGAGAGTGGGCCGATGATTTCAACATGCACATGGTCAAAACGCTGATTTGGTGGAAGAAATGTTCCTAATGGTGCCCTGACGTGCTGTGTGATTTTATTCATCTGGCACGCCAAGCATTGCTTCACAAGTGTTTTACAGTCTGTGTGCATACATGGCCATACAAATTTTTGTTTGACCAATCTGAGTGTGGCTCTTACTCCTGGGTGTGACAGGGTGTGCATTGATGCAATTGCCTGTGTTCTGAATTGCTGTGGCACAAATCGACGTATCTTTCCTCTTGCTACGTCACAGTACAACTCAATGCTTGCTTCAGTAAATGTCACGACCTGTAGCTTCAATCCTTTTCTCTTGGTCCGCCGCTCGTGGTCTCACGGTAGCGTTCTCGCTTCCCGAGCACGAGGTCCCGGGTTCGATTCCCGGCGGGGTCAGGGATTTTCACCTGCCTCGAGATGACTGGGTGTTTGTGTTGTCCTCATTATTTCATCATCATCCAAGACAGTGGCGAAATTGGACTGAGCAAAGGTTGGGAACTTGTACGGGCGCTGATAACCACGCAGTTGAGCGCCCCACAAACCAATACATCATCATCATCATCACCTTTCTCTTGTTGCAATAGATCACGCAACTCACTATCACATTGCTGCGCATGCGCGAGGGCGTCGTAATCAATGGCCTTTGTCACTGCTTCCACCTGTGCGATGTCATCTGCTACTGTGGACACTGCTTCTATGCGAGAAAGTGCATCAGCTGGAACATTTAGCTTCCCTTCCACATACACCATGCTGATCGTGAACTGGCTGATATAATCTAAGTGTCGCAGCTGCCTGGGCGATGCTTTCTCTGGCTTTACCTTAAAGGCATAGGTAAGCGGTTTATGATCTGTGTAAATCGTGAACTCTCGCCATTCTAATGCGTGTCTGAATTTTTTTACTGCCGCATAAGCGGCGTACAGCTCACGGTCATATGTTGCCCAACGTTGCTGAGATGGTGACAACTTATGACTGTAAAATGCAATGGGCTGCCATAACTGATCAATTTGTTGCTGAAGTACGGCACCAATGGCAGTGGACGAAGCATCAACCATGAGAGCGAGTGGAGCATGCGCGACCGGGTGTGCTAATTGTGCGGTCTCTGCTATAGCTTTTTTTATAGCGTGAAACGCGGTGTCCGCCTCGATAGTCCAATGCACACTGTGGTTAGGTTTAGGTGCGCCTTTAAGTAGTTCATTAAATGGTGCAGTTATCAGTGCATGATTGCGAATGAAGCGTTGGTAGAAATTCACTACTCCAATGAATCGTCATAATTCTCTGACTGTGACAGGGCGGGGGTATTTGTTTATGGCCTCTACTTTACTGTGTGGCGGTCGAATACCCTGTGCATTCGCCAAATATCCTAGAAAGTGGACCTCTCACCAAAAACACACTTGGCAGGATTAATTACTAGTCCATGTGTGCGTAGGCGGTCAAACACTTGTGCCAAATGCTGTAACTGCTCCTCTTCCGATGCAGACATCACCAATAAATCATCTACAGGGTGTTTCAAAATTCACCGGTATATTTGAAACGGCAATAAAAACTAAACGAGCAGCGATAGAAATACACCGTTTGTTGCAATATGCTTGGGACAACAGTACATTTTCAGGCGGACAAACTTTCGAAATTACAGTAATTACAATTTTCAACAACAGATGGCGCTGCAAGTGATGTGAACGATATAGAAGAAAACGCAGTCTGTGGGTGCGCCATTCTGTACGTCGTCTTTCTGCTGTAAGCGTGTGCTGTTCACAACGTGCAAGTGTGCTGTAGACAACATGGTTTATTCTTTAGAACAGAGGATTTTTCTGGTGTTGGAATTCCACCGCCTAGAACACAGTGTTGTTGCAACACGACGAAGTTTTCAACGGAGGTTTAATGTAACCAAAGGACCGAAAAGCGATACAATAAAGGATCTGTTTGGAAAATTTCAACGGACTGGGAACGTGACGGATGAACGTGCTGGAAAGGTAGGGCGACCGCGTACGGCAACCACAGAGGGCAACGCGCAGCTAGTGCAGCAGGTGATCCAACAACGGCCTCGGGTTTCCGTTCGCCATGTTGCAGCTGCGATCCAAATGACGCCAACGTCCACGTATCGTCTCATGCGCCAGAGTTTACACCTCTATCCATACAAAATTCAAACGCGGCAACCCCTCAGCGCTGCTACCATTGCTGCACGAGAGACATTCGCAAACGATATAGTGCACAGGATTGATGACGGCGATATGCATGTGGGCAGCATTTGGTTTACTGACGAAGCTTATTTTTACCTGGACGGCTTCGTCAATAAACAGAACTGGCGCATATGGGGAACCGAAAAGCCCCATGTTGCAGTTCCATCGTCCCTGCATCCTCAAAAAGTACTGGTCTGGGCCGCCATTTCGTCCAAAGGAATCATTGGCCCATTTTTCAGATCCGAAACGATTACTGCATCACGCTATCTGGACATTCTTCGTGAATTTGTGGCGGTACATACTGCCTTAGACGACACTGCGAACACCTCGTGGTTTATGCAAGATGGTGCCCGGCCACATCGCACGGCCGACGTCTTTAATTTCCTGAATGAATATTTCGATGATCGTGTGATTGCTTTGGGCTATCCGAAACATACAGGAGGCGGCGTAGATTGGCCTCCCTATTCTCCAGACATGAACCCCTGTGACTTCTTTCTGTGGGGACACTTGAAAGACCAGGTGTACCGCCAGAATCCAGAAACAATTGAACAGCTGAAGCAGTACATCTCATCTGCATGTGAAGCCATTCCGCCAGACACGTTGTCAAAGGTTTCGGTTAATTTCATTCAGAGACTACGCCATATTATTGCTACGCATGGTGGATATGTGGAAAATATCGTACTATAGAGTTTCCCAGACCGCAGCGCCATCTGTTGTTGAAAATTGTCACTACTGTAATTTCGAAAGTTTGTCTGCCTGAAAATGTACTGTTGTCCCAAGCATATTGCAACAAACGGTGTATTTCTATCGCTGCTCGTTTAGTTTTTATTGCCGTTTCAAATATACCGGTCATTTTTGAAACACCCTGTATATACACATAGCAAAAATCTAAATCTCTTGTACCCTCATCCATAAAACGTTGGAAGGTCTGGGCGGCGTTACATAGTCCGAATGGCATTCGGGTGAATTCAAATAGACCGAATGGTGTTGTCACCGCTGTTTTAGGAATGTCTTCTGCAGCTATAGGGATCTGATAGTAAACTCGAACTAGATCAGTGGTAGAAAATATAGTCTTACCGTGAACATTTGCAGAAAAGTCTTCTATATGTGGTCGCAGGTTCGAATCCTGCCTCGGGCATGGATGTGTGTGATGTCCTTAGGTTTAAGTAGTTCTAAGTTCTAGAGGACTGATGACCTCAGATGTTAAGTTCCATAATGCTCAGAGCCATTTTTCTATATGTGGAACTGGGTACCGGTCTGGAATGGTCCTTGCATTGAGTTGGCGATAGTCACCGCAGGGGCGCCATCCATTCTTCTTTTTAGGCACGATGTGAATTGGGTATGCCCAACTGCTACTAGAAACTCTGCAGATACCTCGTGACAGCATGCTGCGAAATTCCTGCTTTACCACTTTTAGCTTATCAGCCGTTAAACGTCTAGGCCGAGCGTGAGTTGGTGGCCCTGGCGAGGTCAAAATGTGGTGGACGGTTGTGTGCTTGACTGGTGGGAGAGTAGGCGATTGCTGTGTGATCTCGGAGTATCCTTTCAGTAATCGTCTATATGGTGTGTCGCCTGTGACTGTGCGTACCTCTAGTGGTGTGATACAACGGACTTTTCCTGTTGTATGCAGACTAGTAGTCAAATCTATTAGTCGCTGACGTCGCAGGTCTGGCAGTTAAGTCGTAGAAGGATAAAAAATCTGCTCCGATAATAGGCTGTGATATATGTGCCACTGTAAATTGCCTTTCAAACACACGGCGTAGCCCCAAGTTAAGGAACAATATTACGCGACCTATGTTCTAATTTTGGAATCATTGGCGGCGAATAGATAACAGTCGTCGCAGCTCCGGCGTGATAGGCGGTTTGCTGGATATACGGACACCTCTGCGCCTGTATCGACGAGAAACTGTAGTTTTGTTTCGCGGTCTGTCACAACAAGTCGGCGAGTGTTTGTCTTTTGGTTGGCAGGAGAGCCAACACCGTGTTACTAGAAGGAGGCCGAAAGGCACGCGTTTTAGCTCACGCAGGTTGGCGTGAGGTCTGTAACAGGACAAGGAAAATAGAATTTAGAAAAACGGACGTAGCTGGAGGAATACTTAACTTTAATCCGTTAATCAAGAACGTCGGTCTTGACGGTACATGATTCACAATATCAATAGTAACTGATAATGGCGCTTTGCTAGGTCGTAGCAAATGACGTAGCTGAAGGCTATGCTAAACTATCGTCTCGGCAAATGAGAGCGTATTTTGTCAGTGAACCATCGCTAGCAAAGTCGGTTGTACAACTGGGGCGAGTGCTAGGAAGTCTCTCTAGACCTGCCGTGTGGCGGCGCTCGGTCTGCAATCACTGATAGTGGCGACTCGCGGGTCCGACGTATACTAACGGACCGCGGCCGATTTAAAGGCTACCACCTAGCAAGTGTGGTGTCTGGCGGTGACACCACAGTTTGCACTGGAAGTTATCGCTGCTACGGTGTCTGCTTCATGTTTCCACTTGCAAGGTGGCGTACACTTCCGTGCATCATTACCAGATATCTTGTGGTACCAGCATAGGTTCTGTAGTGATGGTGATCGATTGCGACTTCGTGACCGCCGGCGGCGTGGCCGTTGGCGGTTGTGCGTTGTTTGTAACGCAGCCACCTGTGCGCTGAACTCTGCCAGTAGTGGTTGTGGGGAGACTAGCGTCACTGTGGGCGAATTTTCTTGTTGTGGCGTTAATGCTGAGACACTTGATGTGGGATACATTTCAATTAACCTGTCGGCCGTTTGTGCCAGTGCGTTTAAATCGCCTGCACATACCGTGAGAATTTTTTGAGTATCTGGCGGCAACCGAGACAACCATATATTTCGTAGCACATCATCAGTTCCAGTGTTACTTGCCAGTGTGCGCAAACGTCGTAAGAGTTGCGATGGAGTGCTATCTCCGAGTTCTTCAGTGCACAGTAGCTTCTCTAGCCGTTTTGCCTCTGATTGTGACAAACGCGTTGTTAATGCGTTTTTAATGGATGCATAACGATCGGTATCCGGTGGTGCGGCTAGGATATCTTGTACTTCTGCTACTAGATCTTCTGTAAGTGCTGCAACCACATAGCTGTACTTACAAGGGAACATCCCCATCGCACCCCCCTCAGATTTAGTTATAAGTTGGCACAGTGGATAGGCCTTGAAAAACTGAACACAGATCAATCGAGAAAACAGGAAGAAGTTGTGTGGAACTATGAAAAAATAAGTAAAATATACAAACTGGGTCGTCCATGCGTAAGATAGGCAATATTAAGGGCAATGTGAGGCGAGGAGCGCCGCGGTCCCGTGGTTAGCGTGAACAGCTGCGGAACGAGAGGTCCTTGGTTTAAATCTGCCCTCGACTGAAAATTTTGCTTTCTTTATTTTCGCAAAGTTATGATCTGTCCGTTCGTTCATTGACGTCTCTGTTCACTGTAATAAGTTTAGTGTCTGTGTTTTGCGACCGCACCGCAAAACCGTGTGATTAGTTACGAAAGGACGTGCCTCTCCAATGGGAACCGAAAACATTTGATCGCAAGGTCATAGGTCAACCGATTCCTCCACAGGAAAACACGTCTGATATTTTGTATACGACACTGGTGACAGCATGTGCGTCACATGACAGGAATATGTTGTCGACCCACCTAACTAGTACACTTGGCGAATGGGTGAAAAGATTCTTCAACCTTGCCCGATTTAGGTTTTCTTGTGGATGTAATAATCACTCCAAAATAAGTGATGCAAACATAAGAGTTTCTCACATAAACTGAAAATAAAAAGTTAAAATTTTCGGTCGAGGGAAGATTTGAACTGAAGACCTCTCGTTCTGCAGCTGTTCACACTAACCATGAGACCACGGCGCTCCTCGTCTCATACTGCCCTTAATATTGCCTATATTATACATGGACGACCCAGTTTGTATATTTTGCTTATTTTTTCATAGTTCCACACAACTTCTTCCTGTTTTCTCGATCGATCTGTGTTCAGTTTTTCAAGGCCTATCCACTGTCCTAACTTATAACTAAATCTGAGGGGGGTGCGATGGGGATGTTCCCTTGTTAGATTCGTCCTCCGATATTTGTGCGAGGACGAACTGGCTTTCTAACTGGGAAAACCACAATACAGGATTATGTAACCAGAATGGTGGAGGTTTTATCGTCACCCTGTTAATTGCACTGCTGGCTTCAGGTTGAACTGAGACTGGCGAATCGGTCATTATCGTGCTGAAACGAGCGCGGCGCGGCTGGCGCCGAAGTTACAAACGTGAGCGTTGCGGAACTTCGCTAAACGCTAAAGCCGACGCGGATGTTAACGTACTTCGTCGGGGTCACCAAATGTGGGTGTTGAAGAAAACAATTCCTTTATTCCCACATATATTTAGCAATAACTTAACACTACACACATGAATGAATTGTGTAGACATGAACAGCACGGAATAACTAACAAAACCTAAGTCAAAGAATCACTATATCACTGCACGTAAATTAACACTTCACGGAATGTTTATGAAGCACTGTACACTTGTAGGGATCGATTGTCAGAAATAGGTCACTACAGGATCAACGAGTTACCGTTTCAAAGATAAAACCAAGACTGGGTCTGCTTTTTCCACAAATTCAAGCACTCAAATGACAGAAAATGCGCAAATGTCAGAAAATTTTCAAATTTTGAACCCTGTGCATTTTTATTCTTGTTTAATTTCTCTTCGGATTATTAGTGTGCGTACAACAGTTTTTAAACTGACTACTGTTACTTAATGACTATTGCTCTGCCGTCATTTGTAAGTCGTGCTCTTTCACATATTAAAAAATATGTAAATGAATTAAAAGCAAACATAGATGGAAAGAATTTGTGAACTAATTTATTAAAAAATATGTAGTGAAATACACATATTTGCTCGGCTACGATAAATGCACATGCAGCTGTAGTTATTAATAAACTAGTTGTAATTGTTGACTTTCACCACCTTCGAATAACGGAAATGTATGATAATTTAAAAACATTAGTCGAGATGTGATCGAAGAACACTCATTGTAACTAATATCTGCAACAGTTAGACAGAAATATATGGATATCGTGGGCCATTTTAGTGCCAAGTATGACAAGTGCTGAGAAAGGGAAGAACAGGGGGGGGGGGAGGAAAATAATTCATGTTTCGAGAGAGGGGAGGGGGAGGAAAATAATTCATGTTTCAGAAGGGGAGCAGACGGAAAAAGTTCATGAACTATGCTCTATATCGACACATGTACATGCAAGCACGCCGGGGTGAGGAGTCTATTACATCCACACCCCTTCTGTGAAGTTGGCCAAAATCATGTACAGGTGAGGCATCCACAATGTCTTCCACATAACCTCACAGGAAGTAATCCACAGTGGTTACGTCCGGAGATCGCGGTGAACGCGTGGTTGGTTCATCGCAACCTATCTATCGCTGTGGAAAAGTTCAGTCTAGGTAGTCATGGACATGGGAATTCCAGTGCGGTTATGCACCATGCTGCTGGGAAGATCGCATGTGTCTGAAAGGGAAGAATCTGAGGGTTCGTGTTACGTTTTCCTCACTGAGGATAAATGTTCCAATTATGCTGTCACCAACGTACACCACACTTTCATCATCTCGTCGTCTCTGACACGTCCCCGAAAACTTTGGGAGTTTTTCGTACCCCAAATGTGGACGTTGTGCCAATTAACTTTCCCACTGGTGAGAAAGGTTGCTTCGTCAGAGGAAACGACTGCTCCTGGATAGTTAGGGTTTTGCCCGTTCCGGTCCACCATCGCAACAGCTAATTCGTGGCGACGCTGCAAATCGTTTCGCTTCAACGCTTGCACAATTGCAGCTTTGTAAGAGTGCAAGCGAAGTTGTTTATGCAGCACCTTGTAAGCTGGAGAGTGATTTAGCCCTCATGATGTTCAGCGAATAGACTGATTGACTTTTTTCGATCGTCTCTCTGATCTCCTCTACTCTTTCCTGATTTCCGTGATTTTCTGCGAGTACCTGATTGTTTGATTACACTCTCAGCGGCGCCCTAGTCATATCAAACCTTAACTGCATCTGGTGGTGTCCTTTGAAATGGATTCGTTTAATAAAAAATCTACACAGAGCTTTCTGAGTGGCTTTACATGATTCCGACAACCGCAAGTATCTGTGTCGCTTACTTTTTAATTGCATTTACAAATAAAGGGTGTTTCATGTGGACGCCATGTAAGTAAAGAAAAGATTTTAGTTGCTTCTTATAAATTAATAATGATCCATAAACTGTGTTACAAATAAAAGAAAAAGGGCTATACCCATGGGAAAATATTCGTTTCCCGGTAGTGTGTTTCATTGTAATTTCACTTTAGACTGCCTTGCTTTGAGCGAAACATACTCATTGATTATGTCACTGATATTAAGTGTAGTTACTGTGTCGTATTCTATGGTAGATAGCTAAATTCGACAATCTGCTTTCACTTCTTTCAACGTAGATGAACTGGTCTGAGTACTGCTGTCTATAGGACCAACGATTAACAACTCTCGTTATATTACCCACCCTTATTCTTTAATATTTTTTTTTATTTACACAATAGATCGCATGAACCTAAACTGGGAGCAGGAGCAAGTAAATTATATATTCACTCCACCTTTTCTACTTGCGTCCTATACCATCTCACCGAACGAGATGGTGCGTTGGTTAGCACACTGGACTCGCATTCGGGAGGATGACGGTTCGATCTCCGTCCGGCTATCTAGATTTAAGGTTTCCGTGATTTCCCTTAATCGATCCAGGCAATTGCCGGGATGGATTGCCGGCCGGTGTGGCCGTGCGGTTAAAGGCGCTTCAGTCTGGAACCGCGTGACCGCTACGGTCGCAGGTTCGAATCCTGCCTCGGGCATGGATGTGTGTGATGTCCTTAGGTTAGTTAGGTTTAATTAGTTCTAAGTTCTAGGCGACTGATGACCTCAGAAGTTAAGTCGCATAGTGCTCAGAGCCAGTTGAACTAGCAATTGCCGGGATGGTTCCTTTGACAGGTCACGGCTGATTTCCTCCCTCATCCTTGAAACAATTCGAGCTTGTACTCCGTCTCTAATAACCTCGTTGCCAAGAGGATATTAAATCCAATCTTCCTCACTTCCTTCTCTCTTCCTCCACCGTCGTGTCTTGCTCTAATCCTCATTCCGCAGAAATCGTCGGAAATCGAAAACGTTCGCACAAATAGCAAATTTGCTTTAACGCCTACTCGTGGACCTTTTAGATCCTACAATACGGTAACGAAGTCGCAACAACAACGTGGGCGAGCTGGGGATGCACATGCTGCGTGAACCCACATAAACCATGTGCGATGAACGTTCGTTCGGTACTCGTTTCTGTTTCTGTGTGGTGCTACACGAACGAAATGACACTGTGACGACTGCGTCCTTTTACAGTCGCTGGTAAAGTGAAATGCTTCTTCTCGTAGGCGCACGAAAAGAACACGAGGGATAAAACTCGCTTAGCTCTCCCATCTATTTTTTAAATCGCCTTTATTTTTGGCTGCTTTCTTCGGCCAGTTTGTACGCCCGTCTATGCCTATGCTTTTGGTGGTGGCCTATCTCGTCACCCTCTCGGTGCGATCCCCCTTGACCTAAAATTGCACGTCTTAAGAATTCATTCCTTGCAATTCTCTTGCATTTATCCACATTTTACGTATTACAAATTGGTGCAAGAGTTGAATTAACATGTTTTGTTCCACTCTGGTCTTCATTGCATTATTACTAACTTGCGCCACAATATTGCAGACAGAGATTATTTGCTTTACAATGCTAAGAAATTCTTGCTTAAAAACCGTTTGCTTATGTATGCTCCCCACACCAAACGAAATAGGTCACCAAGTGAAACATTGTAACAAGCGGAATACACCCAACTTCTGACAACTGTTAGCTTTAATAAAGGTCAGTGATAATTCAGTTCACTTAGTAGATTTTCACTTAATATCCATTGGCATACAAATGACGAGGAAGGTTATTGAATATGCAGTTTAGTGGCTTTAAGTGTTAACTTCAGGAAGGGGTTTGGGAGAGCGGCGGCAGCAAATGGTTTGGGGTAGGGGCTAAATCCTGCGAAAGATGACACAAAACTCAGTACACACATACCTGAGATATTCGTATTTTTCGTATAAATGTCCTGTGCATGTTTTGTCTGAGTTGAGGGACTGTTGGTTCAATCTACAGGTCGTTATATGAGTATTTATATTTATCTGTGTGCACTGAGGGGGAAAAAAACATCAACACAAAAAATAATGAATGTAGAGTAATGAAATTTCGGGAATACATTTCTCTAGGTGATATATTTAAGTGATTAACATTCCACAATCACAAGTTAATGTAAGTGCGAGAATAAACCATTGCAAATGTGAAACGCTGGTAAATTAATAACAGATGTAACCGCCAGAATGTTGAATGCAAACGTGCATGCATTGTGTTTTACAGGTGCCGGATATCAGTTTGTGCAGTGGATTCCCATGCCTGTTTGCAGGGATGGTTAAGGTTGTTTGAGGATGACGCTAAAGTCGTCCAATGGTGTCTCATATGTGCTCGACTGGGACAGATCTGGTTATCGAGTAGACTAAAGCAACATGTCGACACTGTAGAGATGTTGGGTTACAATAGCAGTACGTGGGCGAGTGTTATCCTGTTAGAAAACACCCCCTGGAATGCTGTTCATGAATGGCAACACGACAGGTGAATCACCAGACTGACGTATAATTTTGCGGTCAGGGTGTGTGGGATAACCAAGAGAATGTTCTTGCTGTCATACGACATCGCACCACAGACCATAACTCCAGTGTAGGTCCAAAGTGTCTAGCATGCAGACAGGTTGGGTTCACGCCCTCAGCCGGCCTCCTCCTAATCAACACACAGCCATCACTGGTACTGAGGAAAAACCAACTTCCATCAGAAAAAACAACAGACAACCACGCTGTTCTCCAGTAAGTCCTCACTTGACAACACTCAAGTCGCAAACGGTGGTGGTTTGTGGACAGTAGAATACACGCTACAGGGCACCTGTCTCGGAGCAGTCCTTGAAGTAACCGACTTGTAACCGTTAGTTGTATCACTGTGGTGCCAACTGCTGCTCAGATTGCTACAGCAGATGCAGTGCGATGTGCCAGAGCCATCACCAAAAATTATGGTCTTCTCCCTTGGCTATCCAAAGTCCGGCCTTCTTGCAACCATGTATTTGCATGACCACTGCTCCCAACAATCGTGTACAGTGGCTACATTCCTGCCAAATTATTCTGCAATATCACAGGAGGAACATCCAGTTTCTCGTAGCCCTATTACACGACCCTGTTCAAACTCAATGAGGTGTTGATAATGGTGTATTTGTAGCTTTAAAGGTATTCTTGACGAACATCAAGTCACCAAACCCACTCTCGTAGGTACCTAATGCTCACAACCATTACCGAGTGTATTTGAAGCAACCCTAATCTGCATCATCACAGTGGCGCTACTAGTGCCACTCTTATGTGACTGGCATGAAATATGAATAGACGTCATCTTTCAGGTGTAGAAACCTGCCTACCAATTTTCATTTATGTCAACATCAAGGAAGGTGGCTTGTTGGGATGAGGAGGACAAGGTGAAGCAAATGGGGGAGAAGATGTTGAGGTTCTGGAGGAATGTGGGTACAGTGTCCTCATCCTTGATCAAGATTACGAAGATGTCATCAGTGAATCTGAACCAGGCGAGCTGTTTGGGATTCTGAGTGTTCAGGAAGGATTCCTCTGGACGTGTCATGAAAAGGCTGGCATAGGAGTCCATCTGTCTCCTCACCTCTCCCATTCCCCATACTCCTACTTTCTACATGCGCCCTAAAGTCCATAAAACCAATCACACAGGACAACTCACCGTGGCCAGTTACAGTGCCTTTCCATAGGCCTTACCTTTTGACCCTCTGCCAAATTCAAACATGCTGGACTCGTTAAGGACCTTCTCCCAGCCCCTACAGTGGAAACGCTTTTTCACCACCAACCTAACAACCAGACTCAACCCAAAACCAATGTTAAACCCTGCCTGACTCAGTCCATTCCTCCTATCCAACTTTGGTCTACCCCAATTGTCCCCAAATTACCCCCTGTTAACTTTCCAGAAGATCTTAATCTCTAACCATGCCTCATTATCATTGTCCAAATCCCTCACATGCAAGCTAACCTTACATTCACAGAAAGAACTGCAACCCACAACATAAAAGCTGATTGCAACCTTACAGTGCTACCTGCTGACAAAGGCTCCACCATTGTGTTTTTAACTGCAAGGATTACCTGGCAGGAGGACTGTGCCAGCTATCAGTTTCGTCTGCCTACAAATCCTGCCACAGTGACCCCATTCCAGAAATACAGCATTATCTCCAGTCTCTCCTCAGATCCTTCGACGTATCCCAGAATCTCTCCCTGAGTCTCTCTCTCTCTCTCTCTCTCTCTCTCTCTCTCTCTCTCTCCCCTCACCCCTACCATTTCGCGCACTGTTACCTTCTACATGCTTCCTAAAGTCCATAAACCCAACCACCCTTGATGCTCTATCGTGCCCCTACTGAGAGAATCTCTGCTCTTGTAGAGCAACATCTTAAGCCTATTACCCACAACTGAACCTCCTATGTAAAAGACACCAGCCATTTTCTCTTCTGTCTCTCCACAGTTCCTGTTCATTTACTGCATGGTGTCCTGCTCATCACTGTTGATGCCACCTTTCTTTATATTAACATTCCAACTGCCAATGGCCTTGCTGCTATTGGACACTATATTTCTCATCCCCTCACAGTGGTATTCTGCCACCCACTGAACATACACAATAGTCTCTCCCATCCCTACTCCACCCCTGCTCCCAATCACTGGCCTCATGGCTCATATCCCTGTAATAGACCTAGACGCAAGACCTGTCCCATACATCCCTCCATCACCATCTACTCCAGTCCTGTCAAAAGCATCACCTATCCCATCAAAGCAGTCTTCTCATCTACAAGCTAAGCCACAACCACTGTGCTGCATTCTATGCGGGCATGACTACAAACAAGCTTTCTGCCCACATGAATGCCCACTGACAAACTGGTACCAAAGAACAACTGGATCACCCAATTGCTGAGCACAATGCCCAACCCCCTGAAACAATGTTCTTCACTTCAATGACTGCCTCACAGGCTGTGCCATTTGTACCCTTCCTGCCAACACCAGTTTCTCAGTCTGGCACACAGTTTTAATCTGCCATTAAGTTTCATATCAGCACACACTCCACTGCACAGTGAAAAGTTCATTCGGGAACATCCCCCAGGCTGTGGCTAAGCCATGTCTCTGCAATATCCTTTCTTCCAGGAGTACTTATTCTGTAAGGTTTGCAGAAAAGTGAAGTTTGGAAGGTAAGAGATGAGTCATGCTTCGGTGGCTCATATTGTAGAGTACTTGCCCATGAAAGGCAAAGGTCCCAAGTTCAAGTCTCGGTGTGGCACACAGTTGTAATCTACCAGGAAGTTCCCTCAAATGTTCCCATAACACCCCCAGCCTTCAGTGGTCACTGTGCATCACCTACCTATCTCCTTCCCTGTTCCCACTCCAGCACTACACCAGACGGGGTGGCCAAGCAGTTCTAGGCACTACAGTCTGGAACCGCGTGACCGCTACGGTTGCAGGTTCGAATCCTGCCTCGGGCATGGATGTGTGTGATGTCCTTACGTTAGTTAGGTTTAAGTAGTTCTAAGTTCTAGGGTACTGATGACCACTGCAGTTGAGTCCCATAGTGCTCAATTTGAACCATCCAGCACTACATAGCCCTTTATGTCACCAAGGCATCCTCAGTTTTTTTACTTTTCTCCTTTTGCAGTCCCTATGGCCCTTTCCTCTACCTTCCACCACCCGGCCCTCCATCCAACATAACTGCACCAGGCTGCCCTACCCTGTTCCTACCGTGTCCCTGTATATTTCGACAAACAGCACGTTACTGTCCCCCACCCTTACACTGCTATCCCTTCCCCTCCTCCAGCCTCCTCCTTACCCCCACCACACACATTGCTTCTCCCATCATGTACAGTTGCTCACAGTCTGGCCTCAGTGGCCAGAGACAGTGGTCATGTGTGTGTGTGTTGTGTTTGCGTGAACATGTGTGTGTGTTGTCTATTTCAGAGGAAGGCCTTTGTCTGAAAGTTTACTTGTTTAGCAGTTGTTTTGTTGTACCTGTCTGCAACTCAATGTCTCCACAATCTCTGAGTAACAATCTATCATTTTCATAATACTGTCATTATTAAATCTGGATTTTTGATTGTTTGTATCTTTATGTATATTTAATCAAGGAAGCTATTACTTTGCAGAAAGATGCTGCCTCCTCACTTTTACTTTATACCTGGTCTGTACCTGCTATTAGTATCTTGATATTTATTTGACCACAATGGCACTTTTGAAAGATAATATTTCAAAGATCTGTAAATTTGGTCCACCTCCATAACTGAATGGTCAGAGTGACTGACTGCCATGAGGTGAATCCAGGTTCCAGTCCTTGTACAGCCAGGGATTTTTCCTTGTTTGGAGAACAGGACTGGGGCCCACCCAGCCCTGTGATGTCATGTAGTGGCTCCAAGATCTGAAAAGATGACAGCAGCCAGGAGTGGTGTTCTGACTCCATGCACCTCCATACCACATCCAAATGATGCCATTGGCTAAAGATAACATGGCAGTTGGTCAGTCCATAGCAGCCCATGTGAGGCCAGAAAGGCAGAGCTTAACTTATATTAACATCACTAAATTCTGAATTTTGTTTACAGTACATTACTGCTTGTCATGCAGCTTTAAAACAGTCAGGGAGACAGGGTTACTAACATGTAGTTAACAGAACTTTTCAATCTCTGAATGTAGATATTCAGATAATTTATGAAAAGACTGGCTAATGAGATAAGTTTTTAATTTTCTTTTGAACTGATAGGGTTCACCAATATCTTGCTTTCATGGGGGCTCTAGCAGCAAGATAAACCATTTCTTTCTTTTCGTGGTTATTTACATTCTCTTAATTATTTACATTCTCTTAATCTTGTTCTTACTTTGTTTAAAGATTTCATTGATTTTTTTCTCCTAGCGGTGTAAGTAGCTTTGTCTGAAAATCCGCTGCTAATCTCATCAGCATTTTTTAATTCCTTGAAAGATGATATATTTTATCTGTTTTATTTTTCAAAATTGTGATTTAAAGAGTTCCTTCAAAGATAAATCACATGTGTCCACATTCTAAGGGAATGTTCCAAATGAGATATGTTCATTTGTTATTTTATATCTATATGTGAATGTATGCTGTTCTACTTTATCAGCAATACTTATAATTTCACCTTGAAGATAAATACTGGTCAGCCACTGTATCTCCTTGTAGTGTTTTGATTGTATATTCCACAAAAAGAAAGTGTTTTTTATGAGACAAGAAATTGAATTTAACATTTTATATCACTAATTTAATGAATTCCAGAAGACATTTTGTTTTCCAGGTGAACTCATTCACTCAGGCAGATGTGGATGCCCTGAAAATAGTCTATCTCCCACCACAACAAGTACAAGAGTCTAGTGAAAGTGTGTTCACAATAGCTTTACTAGTGACAATGCGGCAAGGTGGTCCAGCTTACAACTTTGAACTCAGGTTTAGAGTGCATTCATATTCAGCTATGCAGCTGATATTCAAGCAGAAGAATCCTCATCTACAGCTGAAATCTGTGAGTAATATTTGAAGTTCAAGAGTATGCATGCAAATGCCCTTTCATAGCCCATTGACTAATGTGCTTATTAGTTGTGTATTAACACATCCTTAATGTGTTAAGAGATCATATTTTAATCTCTTCTGTCTTACTTAACTACTTCTAGAAGCATGCTGCATTTAAAAAGTTGATTCTTTTTGTCCTCTGTAATATTTCCTCTTCATAATTTGAAAATAATTTTATCCAAAATGTGTCAAACACGAGAAAAGTAAATGAAATATTAAAATAATGATATTAATATAATAGAGGGAAACATTCCACGTGGGAAAAATATATCTAAAAACAAAGATGATGTGACTTACCAAACGAAAGCGCTGGCAGGTCGATACACACACAAACAAACACAAACATACACACAAAATTCAAGCTTTCACAACAAACTGTTGCCTCATCAGGAAAGAGGGAAGGAGAGGGAAAGACAAAAGGATGTGGGTTTTAAGGGAGAGGGTAAGGAGTCATTCCAATCCCGGGAGCGGAAAGACTTACCTTAGGGGAAAAAAAGGACGGGTATACACTCGCACACACACACATATCCATCCACACATATATGTCTGTATATTTGTGGATGGATATGTGTGTGTGTGCGAGTGTATACCCATCCTTTTTTCCCCCTAAGGTAAGTCTTTCCGCTCCTGGGATTGGAATGACTCCTTACCCTCTCCCTTAAGACCCACATCCTTTCGTCTTTCCCTCTCCTTCCCTCTTTCCTGATGAGGCAACAGTTTGTTGTGAAAGCTTGAATTTTCTGTGTATGTTTGTGTTTGTTTGTGTGTGTATCGACCTGCCAGCGCTTTCGTTTGGTAAGTCACATCATCTTTGTTTTTTGAAATATTAAAATCTTTTATTAAAGTAGCTAATCTCTATAGTTTATGTCATCATTTTTGTTTAATTTGACCATCTTCATAGTGTTCAGTCCATATGTATTGCAACTCCATTGATTTCTTCTCATAATGTAAGCCACCATAAATGCTCCAAAATGACACACTCTTTATTATAGTTACTGTTGTGCTAATGACATTATATTGGTAATGGTTAAACAAAAATTGGTACAAGACATATTACAGCTGTCTAAAAGACAGTTATAAATTTAAGAATTCTCTTTAGTGGTTATTATACATTTTTCATTCAGATATATTATATTCAAATATACTATTTTCAAATGTGATATGTCATCCTTGTTCTATAATTTGTGTTGCCAGTTCCTGTTTGAATACCTACTCAGATCAAAATTCTGTATTCATTATTTCAAGTTTCCTCTTCTTCCCCCAACATAATTTCAGCTTCACCACTCACTGCAATGATTCAGTGAGGCCAGAATACAAATTTTTACTGAAGAAACCATTTAATTTGTGGTTGTAACAGTGTACTATGTCCTAAGTAGCAAAAAAAAATTGCTTGTTATATTATGTTTTACTAAAACTGCAGAAGCACTATTGTTCTCTCACTCCTTTTTCATAGCAAATGTCTGTTATGCTGTCTGCAGAGTACATGGTTATAACTACATAAAAGTTTCCCCATTTTCAATACATTTCACAGTATGTCTGTATAGCTAGTTTCATCATATGCATCTCTTTCTTCTGGTGTATTAGGTCACTCTTAACAGTCTCATTTGTAGCATTTCCCTGTCATCGTTATTTGTTCTGCTTCCACCAAGTCAGTGCTGATAAATGTTCAATGTATGTTGAGAAGTATTCACAGGTATTATATTATGCAAGTAAACAGATCTTCAGACTGTGAACTTGAAGGTTAAAACTAAAGCATGCATAGTAGACATAATATTTTTTAAGGTAGTAGAAAATTGGAGAGAGAGAAAACACTTGGAAAATAGACCACCGTATACAAAATTCAAATACTTAACGCACTGACAGGTGGCTTAAAGTATAAATTAGGTTAATGTTCCAGTCTTAATGTATTTGCAAACAGTGATAATTGTGCTTGTTGTGTCCCCTTTCTGTGATTGTTGTTTTGATCAATAATAATAGTTCATTTATTTATGCTTTTACCTCACCTGAAAAATTTACATCCAGCATGGCATTCTTAGTGAGTTAACATTACAGTAAGCATTAATAATAACAATAATAATAATAATACATCAACATACATATTCCAGAACCATCATACAGATCATGGTGGAGTGTACCACGTACCACTACAATTCATGTCTGTGCCTATTCCAGACGTAAAGAGAGTGAAAGAGAAACAGCTGTCTATAAGTGTCTACATGAGCCCTAATTCCTCTCAACTTATTGTCATGGTCCTCTGACAAAGCATATGTTGGTGGCAGTAGAATCGTTCTGCAGTCAGCCTCAAATGCCAGTTCTCTAAATTTTTGCAATAGTGCTTTAATAATGTCATCTTCCATTAGGGATTCCCATTTGAATTCACAAAGCACCTCCATAATACTTGCATGCTAATCAAAGCTACCAGTAGCAAATCTAGCAGCACACCTGTGAACTGCTTTTATGCCTTCCTTTAATCTGACCTGGTAGAGATCCCAAACACTCAAGTAATATTCAAGATTGGATTGCATAGTATCCTATATGCCATCTTCTTTATAGATAAGCTACACTTCCCTAAAATTCTCCCAAGAAAATGAAGTTGACCATTTACCTTCCATGCTACCAACCTGATGTTCTCATCCAATTTCTTATAGCTTTGCAGCTTTGTGCCTAGGTATTTAATCAGTGCAGTCATGTGGAGCAGTGCACCACCTATGCTATATTTGAACATTACTTGATTGTTTTTCCTACTCTTCTACTCTAACTTCCATTTTTCTACAGTATCCTGCAGTATATGAGCTGTACATAATAAGAAGGTCATTATGAAATTAATGCCTCATATTATTTTCATTGAAAGTGAACTGTAATAGGTACAGAAAGCACTACAACAAAATTAAATAGAGCAATAGGTCAGCTACATATGGTCTATTTTCTCAAAGATGAACAATGACCTACCTGCCACAATTGTAAAAACCTTAACCATATGAGGCTAGTCACTTTCCTGCAGCACTGATGACATCTAAGTCTAGAAAATGATGACCACATATTCCACTTGTCATAAGCCAAAGAGACAGAGTCAGAGAGTGCTAAATCAGGACTGTATGTCAATATGGTAGGACTGTACAGCCAAATTTGACAAGAGTTTTGGTATCACAATATTGTTTAGCAGCTGGTGTTATCATGTTGCAAGTGGAAGTTTGTCTTATTTCCTGACCTGGCCCTGGAATTCAGGCTTTCATCCTAAAGAGTTTCATGTTGAAGCATTCCGAACTGACAGTTACTCGATCCTCCAAGACATTCAAGATAATGACACACTGCCTGCCTGAGAAGACTGTGTAGATTACTTTACCTGAAAGTACACGTGTCTTTAACATCTCCTTTATTGGAGAATTCCTGTGTCAGCCCTCCATGGATTGTCTTCTGGATTCCAACTCACAGTGACTGACACCACATCTCATCTCTGGTGATGAGAATGTTCAGAAAATTGTCACCTTCTGCCTCATATTGGTCTAGCAGACCATAAAAAATTTCCATTGAGTGACATTTTGGTCTCGTGTAAGCACCCTCTGCACCCATCTTGCACACATTTTGTTATAACCATGGCTTCATAACACCTTGTCTGAGACATTACATCATGGGTGAGTTGATCAAGACACTGCTCATAATGATAGCTCAGCAGAGTTCATCTGGATGTGACTTCTTGCAGTACCCTTTTCATCACTATTGAAGCACACAACCTAACGTTGCTCATGTCAATTGTAGCATCTCTATCTATACTCCTTTAGCAACATCAATATATTTTAGTTGGTCCAATTTGTTCAACAGTGAGGAATTCAATGCCACATTTCTGTTTTGTACATAACTTGACATCAGACACCATTTAGGAATGCTCCCCTGATATAGTCCACTGCAGAACAGTGAAATTTTGGGAACAGGATTCAAATAGCAGCGTACGGAATAAACTGTCCCCACTAATATCTGCACATACATATATTTCAACAATTATCATACACTTGCACACAATACAAGGTATAAGAACAGACTGAATTAACATGGCAGCTCTGATGAGGGACCTCAATCCCAAAGATTAATGTTGTCTATGGTCTATATGACCTATGGCTGATATTAAACTTCCTGGCAGATTAAAACTGTGTGCCGGACTGAGACTCAAACTCGGGACCTTTGCCTTTCGCAGGCAAGTGCTCTACCAACTGAGCTACCCAAGCACGACTCATGCCACGTCCTCACAGTTTTAATTCTGCCAGGACCTCATCTCCTACCTTCCAAACTTCACAGAAGCTCTCCTGCGAACCTTGCAGAACTAGCACTCCTGAAAGGATAAGGTCCCAAGTTCGAGTCTCGGTCTGGCACACAGTTTTAATCTGCCAGGAAGTTTCATGTCGAAAGTTGTATCGCCCCACCAGAGGACTTCAAAGGGGTCGAGATAAGGTGGTTGCAGAGGTTGTTGGACCGTATCATCTCTCAGCATTACATGGAAGCCAGTGTTGAGAGCAGGTGGCCTGTAAGTGTCCGGCGGGGAGTGGCTGATAGGTGAGTGCAGGTGTGCATGTTTGAAGTGGATGTGCATGCGACTTCTGAAATGCCTGGAGGGGGGGAAGTCTTCAGGTATCTGAGGCTGAATGAGTTCCCCTGGTAGGAAGGGGTTCTCCCCATAAACGAATTCTGAGATAGTTTCCTGTAAGTCGGGCCTGAAAGTTGAACAGAGGCCGAGCAGTACCCATGGAAGTGCTTCAGACCAGTGGCAGTTGTGGCACCTGAGCACCGTTTTTAAAGTGCAGTGTCACCGTTCCACTAACCCATTGCTTTGCAAGTGGTAGGCTGTGGTGTGAATTTTCTTTATGCTGTAGATGTTACATAAAATGGTGAACAGGGAAGATTCAAACTGCTGTCCCTGGTCGGTGGTGATGGTGGTCGGACAACTGAACCTAGCAATACACGAGAAGGTAAAACCCTTGGCCACGGTTTCGACAGTGATGTTAGGTAAGGAGACTGCCTCTACCCAGCGGGACATGAGGTCAATTGTGGATAGAATATGTGGCCCTCTGATGGTGGAAGAGGACCAATAAGATTGATATGTACATGACGAAATCGTCCTGGAGGGATGTCGAACTTTCCCAGTGGTAGAGTGGTGCAGCTGTGTGCCCAGGTGTGACAGTCCCGTTTTATATATTCCCAAATGAAATGCTCAGAGACGAGCTGTGTAGTGGTGCGGATGTCAGGGTGAGCAAGTGAGCGATGTTATGCAGAGCGTCGAAGGCCTGCCGGCACAGGGGAGGTGGGAGTAATGGGCATAAGGTACTGGTAGAAGAGTCGCACCACAACTTGTCCACAACGCTAGGGAATTTAGCTTTAGTAAACACAAGAGATGTTTGAGGGGCCATAAGGAGAGCATGAGATTCCTTGTTGGAGGCGGCCAGGTTGGATAAGTCAATGATGCATGAAATAGTATTGATCTGCAAAAAAAAATCTGTGGTGATGTTGTCCATTCCCTTGATGTTGCGAATGTCAGTTTTGAATTGGGAGACTAGATCAAAGTGATGGAAATACCGAGGAGGTGGGTCCCTGAGGGGGTTGCAGAAAGGGTCTGCGAGTGGTTTGTGATCCACGAGGATGAAGAATGAGTGACCCTCCACATCGGGGTGGAAGTGTTTGACAGCCTTGTAGACCATAAGGAGTTCTCTATCGAAAGCAGAGTATTTCTTCTGAGCTGTTGATAGTTTTTTAGAGAAGAAATGAAGAGGGGAAACAATGTCTGCTTGCGTTGCTGTAGTGCCACTCCCACTGCGATGTCACTGGCATCCGTAGTGATAAACAACTCGGCCGAAGGGGTGGGGTGGGCGAGTGTTACAGCGTGAGCTGAAGAAGTCTTTAATGCATTGAAAGCCTCCAGCATAGGTGCAGTCCAGCAAACAGGTTTGAGTCCTGAAGTCTGTTTACCCGACAGTGAGTCTGTCAGCGGGGCCTGCACAGTGGCTTGTAAGCAGCCAGGGGCAGCAGTGAAGTGATGGGGTGTACATGCGAGATTTGGGAGGCTGTATTCTGTTGGTGGAGATGGTGTAATCCAAGAAAGAGACGGAAGGCTGACGCAACTGGAATTTTTCTTAGTTGACCTCGACGCCATTGGAGTTCAAGGTCTGGAGGACCATGGATAAATGATTTTCATGTTCCTCTGCTGACTTGCTGAAAATGAGTATGTCGTCCAGGTATGCAAAGCAAAACTCAAATTGTTGTAAGATGGAGTCAATGAAACGCTGCCACGTTTGCGCCATGTTTTTTAGACCAAATGGCATGAAGTTGTATTGGAGCAAACCAAGAGGCATGATAATAGCTGTTTTAGGGATGTCATCCGGCGCTACGGGAATCTGGTGGTAGGCATGTTTACAGTCAATAACACTGAAGATTGTAGCACCCGATAACATAAGAGTGAAATCATTTATGTTAGGCAAAGGGTAATAGTCCATGACAGTACGAGAATTTAAACATCTGTAGTCACTGCACATTCAGAAAGAACCGTCATGTTTGAGGACGAGATGCCCCTGGAAGGCGAAATGCCAAAAGATGTACTCAAACCTATGTGGTCGAAAAGTTGAGTAAGAGGTCTGGGGGGTGAGCAAGGAGAATTTTGGGCACAAAAATGTCCATTGTTAGTCTGCAAACAACAGGTCAAGACTGATAGTTGCCAGACGTGTTTTGCGCAAATGACAGCATTGCACATGGTATGACAGTAACTGCTGTTGCAGCCCGTTGAGAGTCAAAGTATGTGTGCGAATGTAGATCGCTTTGAACATTATAGGATCGATCGGTAGGTACACAGTTCTGAATATTATCCACTTCACACTTCACATGTTGGCAAGCACAGTCCAGCAACACGAAACCTGAGTCCATTGTTTGAGTTAACAGTGTAGCACTCGACCAGTGTAGAACAACAAAGTTTGAGGTTAACGTGGTTGGAGATTGCGAATCACTATGGAGTAATGAAGAGCCGGCCATTGCCGAAGGATTGAAGAGGCCCGGCGGTCATAGTGGGCTTCCAAGTCTTCGAACAAAGCGTTGGGTGAGATGGCCATGGCAGCGTGCACATAATCTGTTGATTTACCACACCCGCCGTGGAAGTTGTAGAAACTTTGGGGTCACCAGTATGGGAACAGGATACGAATAGTGGTATATGGAATAAACTGTCCCCACTAATATCTGCACATACATATGGTTTGACAATATCTGATTATTGTTTCTCTGATGTCTCTGAAGATTGTATTATGTCATCTGATAACATAAAAAAAAATGTGCACACAGTACAAGGTATAAGAACAGACTGAATTAACAAGGCAGCTCTGATGAGCAACCTCAGTCCCAAAGAGTAATGTTGTCTATGGTCGATATGACCTATCAGCACCACAAAATTAGTAGAACATTAGTGGGAAGATTAAAAAATTAAGACACACCAGCATAATCCAGCTTGGGTGCTCAAGAAAAATGAATTCATTAGTTTCAGAGTAACCCTCATAACAAGGTTAACAAAACTGGAATGAGTACCAATGCAAGCAAGAACAAATTGGTAAGTTTCTGCTCCATAAGACCAAAACAATATTTGAGTGTAATTCAGAGAAATATCTAAGAGTGACCTCTGGTAGTATACAGTGTTGAGATGTTCATATGAGATATGCAGTGTACAAGGCAAATGAGGTCTTCCAAGTAAAGATACTTTTGGAAAACTTCTCAAGGCAGATAAAGCAAGAGGTATACTGCTAAATGTATCTGTATTATATGGGACCCACAAAACCCATATCCAAATTTTTTACCCTGAAGATGTAGAAGAGCAACAAGAGGTGCCCAAAGTAATTTTAAGCACTGTTTTGTGTAACTGCCATGATACAAGACTTGAAATAGAACTCATTAGAAACTCCAAGCAGTATTTGTAGATTAGGGAAGATGTATAGGGCTCTTTCAGGTTGCAGTCAATGGGCTAATATTAAAAACTCGTGAACTGTGCAGAAAAGGAGAAGAAACCATGGAATTCATTATAAGTCAGTGGACAGATTCTCCTTAATTGGTAAATGAAGAATTGTTAAGTGTGTTCTGTGTCTTGTAATATGTTATGCAAGGTGTTTTTATATATCTTCCATGTTCCATGCAATAATGCTGAAATATTTACTCTGTGTCAGTCAGTTGTTTTCTTATCCAAGCATGCTGCAGTGCTGTACATAATTCAATGATATATTAAAGTGTTCTCCTTTATATACCACAAAATAGTTACTTATCTTTAAAACAAGAATTTATCATGAGGTTATGGGCCCAGAATGAATCTATAAGCTTGCCCAGATAAACTGGATATGTAACTATTCATCTGTTATTTTTAAAGGAGAGCACCAACAGTTCAGTGATGCACTGCATATCAGTAAATAGTCAGAAGTAGCATCAATTGGCATATTAGTGATACAAAAATTAAAGTCACGAAAACTTTGTTAATTTTCAAAGCACAGTCAGAAAAGTCAATTACATGCATTAACTTCACAGACAGTAGAGTTTTTATCCGTTACCAACAGATTTTATTAAGCCACAATTGGAAGTTTTGTCAGAGTATCATCACGGAAATGTTAACTACGTTTCTTGGCAATTTAAACTTGATTTCACGTTAAAGTCAATGAAATTGTATTCAGTAGCAACCGGACAGGAAATTAAACTGACAGGTGGAGAAACTGGTCAACATGTAAAAGCTTGGATTGAGAAAGATCTTGAGGAACAAATTTTTATAGGTTTAAATGTCAGTAGCGACATAGTCAGGAAAATAGGAAATTGCAAGTCTGCTAGTCAAATGCTTAAAAAATTAGAAATGCTAAATGACAAGAAATTGGATTTGACAATTAAAGATTTGCAGAGAAATTTCTTCATTTACAAATACGATACAAGTAACTCTGCTATTCAAAACTGCATGCATATTCAAGAATATGCAGAAGATTTAACACCATAAGGCAAAGCCATGAAAGAGAACTGGATTATGTTGCAAATTCTTGGGATGTTACCACCGAAACTTCACCACTTCTGTACTGCGTGGGATAATGTAGCAGTAGCTGACAAAAATCTTAACACATTGTTTGAACTTTTGTGTCTGGAGGGAGATAGGTTAAATGAGACAGAACCATTAAGCATGTTGCACACTGATGCTTTTGTCTCAAAACAAAGTAAACCATTTGTCAAAGCAGGTCAGCAGGAAATGTCTATAGTTCAATGTTTCAAATGCAGCAAAAATGGGCATGTAAAGAAACACTGCAGAAATAAACCATGTGCCAAATATTTAGTATACTGTAGAGATAATTATTCATGTAAAAACTACAAACAAGAGGGTAATTTTGCCAGGGAATGTCCAAGTCCAAAGTTATACAGAAACAAGACAAGCAATAAACTTGACAGTAAAGAATTAAAAGGTTACAAACATAAACCACTGGTCACTGTTGGATTATCTATTGCCAATATAAATGAAATAAATTTGCAATCAGGTCGAGAGAACATTTGGTACCAAGACTGTGGTGCCACGCAACATATGACATTTAGAAGGGACTGATCGATAAATTATGTAAAATTAAATCACTGTACAAAAGTGTTAATTGGTGATGCAAACAGATTAGAAGGAATTGGAGTGGGAGATGTTGAATTAAAGGCTTTTGATGGAGAACACTGGTATGAAGTAGTTATGCAGAATGTATGTACGGAACATAAACTTTAATTTACTTTTTGTTTTTCAAGTCTTAGACAAAGGCTATGTTCAGACTGCAAATGCAGATCTCTCAGTTTTCAAAACTGTTGACAATCTGGAAACTGTAGCAATAGGTCGATGTGAACAACAGCTGTACAAGATGTTGTTTCATACAAAAGAATTTAACAAATGTATGACAGGAGTCTCAATTAATATGTGGTATGAAAAGTTAGCACATCAAAATGTCCCGTGGCAAGCAATATCACAAGTCTCATCTGACAAATATGAAAGTTGCTGAAAATACTTTGGATGTAATTCATGTTGACTTGTGTGAAATGAATCTCATGTCATTAGGAGGAGCAAGATATTTCTTGTTTTCTAAAGATGATTTTCCTCATTTCAGAATTGTTTATTTTCTCAAGACAAAAGATTTCCAAATTAGAAACTTTCATGAAAATAGTAGAAAATAAGTTTGGGAAGAAAGTAAAATGTTTAAAGTTAGACAACAGGACCAAAATCAAGAATGCATTCACTAAAAGGCTGCTAGATGAACTTGGTGTTTTTCACATCAAGACGAACACATACACACCTCAGCAAAATGGCAGAATTGAAAGAGAAATGTGCACAGTTGTGGAGTCAGCACAATTGGCAATATGTACACAAAACCTGAATGAGAATCTTTGCACTGAAGCAATAAATTATGCCATCTTTATGCTAAATCAAACTGGTAGAAGTTCAGTAAAAGGAAAAAGTCCTGCTGAAGTGTGGTTTGGACAAAAAATAGATTTTTATAAGTTGAGAAGTTTTGGATGTGACTGTTATGTTCTGACTGAAGATCACAAACAACAAAAAAACTGAAAAGAAATCAAAGAAAGGATCCTTTGTCAGGTATGATTTGGATTCACCCTGCTCCAGAATCTATCTACCTGATGGAAAGGACATAGTTACCTCTGATAATGTCATATTTGATGAAAGAATACAAGGTGGATAAGGAGCTAGTGTAATTAAATCTTTCACAGGTGGAAAGAATGAATTAAAATATCCAGAAGAAACACAGATATCTGATTATTGCTTCTCTGATGTCCTTGAAGATTGTAGTATGTCATCTGATAACATAAAACAAAATGAAGTCTCACCACCAAAATTACATGCCCGACAAAACCTTAGGCATCCTATGTGACTGTAGGCTTTCCCGGCGTAAACTACTGATGAAGGTTTCTCGGGTCTCCAGCCGAGTGATAGTGTTGATATGATTTTTCAGGAAGTGTCATACTACCCATCTTCTGGCAAAGTCAGAGGGTGGGGAGGGACAAGAAAAAGAGAGAAAGATACAGACAAAAAAGTAAAACAGAAGATAAATAAAGAAAGGACAAAAAGGAAAAAGAGGGAAATAGAGAAAGAGTTGAGTAATTTTTTTTTAAAAAAAAAAGAAGCTGATGGCAAAAAACCATATGAATAAATGGTAGAGGGGATTAATTAATGGTGGTTTAGTCCAGGAAGATTTGATGATATGTTGGTGAGCAGGTTCCTGTCAATGGAATTTAGGGGAACTATTGCTGATTAGGATGATCCAAATGGTCGACGTTGTGTAGCAAGCAGTCATGTTACTTGTCATGCTGTAAATCCTGCTCAGCAATTGGGTACGGGTCTCTCCAAAGTGAATGCTTCTTCTGTGTCCATTCATGCATTCAGCTGGTTTAGTGGTAGTCATTCCTGTATAAAAAGCTGTGCAGTGGATATGTGGTAATTGCTAAACAATATATGTGGTTTCTCATGTTTCTATGTCTTTAAATGTTGTAGAAGGTAGTGGATGGCTGCATGAGACTGGTTTTACGGTGGGAACAATGGTAGGAGTAAGAACCTTGGAATGGAGATTATGGTCAGTTAATGTCGTATAGTTTGAAAAGAATATCAAGGAGGTTAGGAGGGGAACATAAGGCAGTAATGAGTGATGTGGGAATAGCAATAGCTCACTTTGTCAAGGATGATAAGTAATTCAGCTTTGATGTTATTAAAGGTATCCTCTCAAGATTCACTTAGTGTGATTAGGGGGAACCACACGAAACCCCAATCAGGACAGTTGGTTATCTAGCTGGCTCTTCAATTAAAAATTCATTGTCTTATTATTTATTGAAGTGAAACAGAAATATAAAGCCCAGAAATAACAACAGCTCATGCCAATATGTAACATTCCTTTCCATTTTCATGTAATTTTAGCATAGTTCAAAATATGTTTCCCTCATGTTTTGTAGTTTCCATGTCCCTGTACATAATTCCACTTTTACAAATCACTTCTCAGCACCTTCTAAAACTAACAAATTATTCTTTTACTTCTTTTTAAATTTTGTTACAGGGACAAACAATAAATGTTACACATGTTTTTGAGCTTGATGACATCAAGAACAGACTTCATGATATACGATATGTAATAACGGATATACCAAGAAGAGGAGTTCTGTCTCTACTATTTGCTAATGGAACAGTTATAAAACTTGGAATTGGTACGTATAACATCTAAGAAATGTTTATTTTCTTTTATGTCTAAAAATGAAGAGTGTGAAATTATTTTGGCATTTATTGCAAAAAGGATGTGTATCTTAAGCATACACATCCACCCACCCACCCACCTACACACACACACACACACACACACATGCGTGCGCACACACAAACACACACACACACACACACACACACACACACACACACACACATACACTTATACCCAGGAAACATCGTGCTAATACACACATCAAAAAGAAGTTTTGCATCACCCCAATTCCCCGAACTCCTGAAGACAGACGTTGACTGTGAATATTGTATCATAGACACAGTCCCTTTGAATGTTCAGAGATGTCACTAAGCCCACCCAAAGATGTAAACAACCATGAATGAGCAGCACCTATTAGACAGAGGGGATCAAACAGCTGATCAGTTCCAGTCTTTCAACCAGTAAGGAGGTACATGGATCATGTTGTCTGTATTTCAACCAAGCCTGGGTGGTCAATACCACAGTTTGATCATGTCCGCATTGTTACTTTGTGCCAGGAAGGGCTCTCAACAAGGGAAGTGTTCAGACACCTCAGAGTGAACCAAAGCGATGTTGTTCAGACATGGAGGAGATACAGATACAGGAACTGTCAATGACATGCCTCGCTCAGGCCACCCAAAGGCTACTACTACAGTGGACGACCACTCCCTACAGATTATGCCTCAGAGGAGACCTGACAGCAACACCACCATGTTAAATAATGCTCTTGGTGCAGCCAGATGACATTGTGTTACGACTAAAACTGTGCACAATACGCTGCATGATGCGCAGCTTCACTCCCAACATCCATGGAAAGGTGCATCTTTGCAATAATGACACCATGCAGCACAGTACAGATCAAACCAACAACATGCTGAATGGAATGCTCAGGATTGGCATCACATTCTCTTCACTGATGAGTGTCGCATATGCCTTCAACCAGACAATGGTCGGAGACATCTTTGGAGGCAACCCAGTCAGGCTGAATGCCTTAGACACACTGTCCAGAAAGTGCAGCAAGGTGGATGTTCCCTGATGTTTTGGGGTGGCATTTGTCAGTCCGACGTATGCCATTGGTGGTCATGGAAGATGCCATAACGGCTGTACAATATGTGAATGCCATCCTCTGACCAACAGTGCAATCATATCAGCAGCATATTGGTTAGGCATTTGTCTTCATGGATTACAATTTGTGCCCCCATTGTGCACATCTTGTGAATGACTTCCTTCAGGATAATGACATCACTTGACTAGAGTGGCCAGCATGTTCTCCAGACCTGAACCATATTGAACATGCCAGGGATAGATTGGAAAAGGCTGTTTATGGATGATATGACCCACCAACCACTCTGAGGGATCTATGCCAAATCACCATTGAGGAGTGGGAAATCTGGACCAACTGTGCCTTGATGAACTTGTGGATACTATGCCATGATGAATACAGGCATTTGCAACAGGTTCCAGCCAGCTCTCAGTCCCAAGAATAATTTAAGTGTGAGAACTTTCCTGCAGGGCACTAAATTTGGGAAGTTTGTTATGAATATTTTCACAATTTACTGATAAAATGTTGACAGTCGAAGTGTTTTTACTATTAAAATACCCTAGAAAAACCCCATGTGCACTCCACAAGTACTCTGCTACCCAAGTAGCTGCTTTTATTGTACAGTACACCCCTGACCTATCAAGGGGAGTCCTATAATTGCTGATTCAATAATGCAGGTTCAGAAGTCTGCAGCCAAGGCTGTCATAAAGTCAACAAAGCTTTTGGTTGACACCCTCCACTTGGCTCCAAACCAAAGGACACTTATCAACTCTGGGAACAATGTTACACATTGTGAGCTGTGTTGGCATCTCACATGTGAAGCCATGAACCACAACTTGCATACTTGATAGCCACAGGCAAGGTCATTTCCATACCTTGGATAAGGCCACCAGCCGAATAATGGAATGCATATTGTCTTTCTTTCTAGCCCTGGACACTATCTGCTTAAGTCTCCTTAACAAACCTAACATTGGAGCGCCTCATAAATAGCAAATCCTTGCCCACATGTGGCTGCTGAGACCCTTCCAAAAGAACAGCTACTGCTCACTCACAGGGTGAACAGGTGAGACCCAATAGCTAGCCTCCACATTGGCCCTCTGCCTCGAACAACGTGAATGCTCTACCACCCTGGCACCAGAGGTGACCAAAGCAATGCCCCAGATTCTCTGGCACTACCACACCCCTAGGCAGCAGCCTGAAGGTAGCTCACCATAGCCAAAATTGAATTCAACTGTGAACTATGGCATGCACACATCCTACCCTTCCTAGAATGACTAACTGAAGAAGTAAACTGTAAAAGCAGACAGGAACCTAGATATGCAGTTTGCCACCCTTCCGACAAGTCACAAATGTTTGCTAGTGCCTTAATGACAGATAGTTGTATTTCACAAGGATGATATTGTCTAGATCCAAGCTGACTATCTTTCAATAGATCATTTTCTTTGAGATAATTCATAATGTCCAAACACAGCGTATGTTCCAAAACTGTACTGCAGATTGACATCAGTGATATGGATTTGCAATTCAGTGGTTTAGAAGCAGAGCTGTATGGCTTGCCTGTTGTGTGCAAAGGAGACCGAAAAATTTATTAATTTAATTTACAAACACAGCTCATTATGAGACCAGATCGATGAAAACTGTCACTGTTGTGACAGTCAAATAAATGTGTGGTGGGAGTTTTCCACAGAAATGAACCTAACCAGTAAGTGTTTTTAATTGCAGTACTCTTTACAAGGTGAAACATTAACAGGACTATTTTGAAAGTTATTTTATCACTCTGCAGCGTATTACAGATTCTTTTACAGTGCAGTGTATTTGTAAATTATATGTATGATCTGGAACGTGACAACAACACAAAGCATTTATTGTAACACTTAAAGCTATATCTATATTTTATGTCATGTCTCTTCCACAAAACTTCCCAAATATTTGTTTTTAAATATGCATCACTGCTGATAATCTTCTAGTAGATGTTGATTCTTTAAGCTCCCTATCTTATCAGATGTTCAGGTGGATACATGGTTTCTCAAAAGTAGTTGGACTTATGGACTTATTATGCTGAAACTCTACACTTGTAAAAACATAGCATTTAACCATTTTTTCCTCCTCTTCTGCCATCTTGACCTTTGTGTCAGCAAAAAAAAAATTGTTACAAAGGTAGAAACACATAACATCAACTGTAAACATGCAAGAATCTGGTGAATATCTATGCAGTGTGCAAGCTCAAATCATATGATTCAAGTCATATTAAGCTGTGTGGTGATTCAGTCTTATGACTTCACTTCAAGCATTTGCACAGCCTTAGAGTGGATGGTCAAGCCATTCAAGCATAGAATGCTTGAACAAGAATGAAGGAAGTCAAATGCAGTTGCTCCCTGTGTCCAAACCGACTATATTGAGATCCACAGGACTTTGAACCACATGCACCAAGCAACTTGAGAAATCATAGATGTTTCAGGATGGGAAGGTAAGGGGAGAAGGGAATGCTGAAGTGATGTCTCATGTGGTGATATGTGTGTGGCGTTGGCTGAAGCTGATGTGAGTGAGACTTTTTGGTCATTTACTTTCATTTAAGGGCACGGGGTATGTAGATGACCATTTTGGAGGTGTTTAAAAATCAAATCTTCTCTGTTTCTGTACAATTTAGAAGCAACTGCTTGATACATAATGTTAAATAGATTGTTCCAGTTATGTAGAAGTAATAACAACTGACATAGCACAGTTTGTTGTAATGTAACATGTTGGTAATTGTGAGGAAAAAAAAGATTTTTATACATGCAGTAGTCATATTTGGTACAGTTTTCACATATTGTTTTTGGATCAGAACAGAAAAATTTGCACAAACTGTTAAAAACACATAAGAAACAAAATCATAAGTAGAAAATTTTTAATTTGAATCCATAATACCAGTTATAAAACAAAGAAGATGATATTTTAAAAACTGCCCAAAAAAGGCTACATTTTCAAATTTCTTACTCATTTTAAAAAAAATAAGGAAGATTATTTTGCTCATTTGGAAGAATGTCATTAAATTAAAGGACATGCAATGTTTTCACTCCCCTATTGCAAGTAGTTCCTGTGAAAAACTAACTTGTGAGAAATTGAAATAAACTTACCATTCATTTAATACACTCATATGGCATCAGGACAGTATTAGAGCATAGTCATTTTCATACTTTGGATGATGGTGTTTTTCCTTTTCTCTAACCTCCACTGAGTTCTAGTTTCCTTTGTTGGTTGAAGAGCATACCTTTCTGCACTGGCAATACATTCCTTGTTGATATCAGTAAGAACAGTAACAATGATTTCTCCAGCTGATATTCCCAGCACTTTCTAAACTTTCATTCTACTTACTGCTGCATCATTGAAACATATTACAGAATCCAGCATACTAACACCCAAACCTCCAAATGTCAAACACACAAATCAGTACCAAACATTGTAAGTCAATAGACTATCAATCAAAACTCCAATTTAGTTTATGCTGTGTACTGTCATCCAACAGAACTGCCATAAACATTAATTAAAATCAACACCGGAACTAAGGACTACGCCAAAAGCATAACTGTGAGTATAAAACAGATGTTGCTTCCAAGGGAGGTTGGCAGAGCATTAGATCCTTGTGCCAAGGGTTTTGGGTTCAAACTCAGTGAGGAAAAGCTTTTTTTTTCCTGTATTATGCATTAAAGTGTTATATGGCACAATGTGTTTATGACATGAAAAAGGGTTGTTTGGAATTTACGGCAAAGTTCTCTTGACAGTCTGCTTTTCCTTCATTTCTTTGAAAGTAGTAAACCTAAATAATAATAATTAATAATAAACAAAATAATAATATCAATAATAAGTACATAACATTCAAATAACAAAGCAAAAGCAGACTGCCAAAAGAACATTACTACAAATGATGAAAAGTTGTTTTACAAGTCAGGAAAATGTTATCCCATACAACAGTTTCATGTGTAAACAGTTAAAAAAAATTATTATCAGTGGGGTTTGAATGCTCTACCTTCTCATCCACCTGAGATCTACAATAAAATTACTCACATATATGCTTTTCCTGTTCTCTGTAGATTTTGTGATACATCTTCTACTGGACGACAGCACACAGGATGAATGAAATTGGTGTTCTGGTCCATGCTCTATTGACATACAGTGTTAGGTACCGATCTGAGTGTCTGACATCAGGAGGTAAAGTCCCAAGGTACTTATTCCAACAAACAGCAATACGGTTTTTGGTACCCATTCCCATATTATTTGGCCAAAATGTTCAAACTTTCATTTGGGTTTTCTGTGTAATCATGATGGCAATTTCCTAAAAGGCTTTAATTGCTCAAGTTTTGAAAAATAGGTTTTATCACTGTCATCACTGCTTAAGGTAATAAGTGCTTGTGTGTTTATGTTTCCCTACTAATCAGTGCCTTTTGAAACCCACATCATGAGCCAACGGCTTTTGGCCAGTGAGCTTATTGTACAGTGTTGTCTATAAGAGTTTATGAAAAAAATATCACCCACACCGGTCTTTTCATATTCTCTACTGGATGCAGCATTTCTCCTCATTGCCAAACTACAGTTACACTGCAGAAAAGCTTTCTCATGGCCTGTAAATGGCTTGCAATCAGACAGTTTCATTCTTTTGTCATCCTCCTAAGTCTTCCCAGCCTTCCATAATATTCCAATTTTGAAATTTCTGTTGTTCCATACACTTTAGGTCCTTTTACTTTTAAACCTTTTGAATCTCCATCCCCAAGGCAACTGATGTATCTAATAATGTTTGAGACTTCTAGAAAAGTTTGACCTCTCCTTCACATTCCATTCTAGAACTGTAGCCCTCAGAATTCTTGGAACAATTTTGAGCAAAACACTTGTCATGGTACCTACAATTGCAGCACTGTTTTGTGAGGCATTCAGAGTCAATATCCTTTTCATTACACAGAGAAGTGTATGTGACAACACCATTCACAGAAGAAAGTTTTCACCACTGAATGAGCTGTCAAAGGCCACAATTATATCCCCACATAAATCCACAAACTAGAGTATAAATTGAAAACAGTTCCACACAAAGATTATGCACAGTCAGTAATGCCAATACCTAATTGAAATTTTGCTCAAAAATATTATGAAAAGGAGAGAGTGTTACTCACCATAAAGATGACATGTTGAGTTGCAGAGTTGAGTTGCAGACAGGCATGATGTAAAGACTGTTACTTATAAGCTTTAGGTCAAAACCTTCTTCTGAGAAGAAAAACACACTCTCATTTACACAAGCAAGCACACATCACAGACATGACTGCTATATCCAGCTTCTTCAGTTGGTATGTATTAATATATGCATTCTATCATACATCTTTGAGAAATGTACAAAAGGTTAGCAGAAACCGATGGATGAAGTTACAGTTGGCTGGAGCAGCCATAGGTATCAGTCATGAGCGTGTGTGTGTGTGTGTGTGTGTGTGTGTGTGTGTGTGTGTGTGTGTGTGTGTGTGTGGGCGCGCGCGCGCGTGCGTGCGTGCGTGCGTGTGTGTGTGTGTGTGTGTGTGCTTGCTTGTGTGAATGTGTGTGCATTTTTATTTTCTGAAGGAAGCTCATATTAACAGTCTATTCATTGTGCATGTCTGAAAATCAAAGGCTCATCTTTATGGTGAATAGCTAGCTATTATTTTCAAAATATTTCTGATGTTCCAACCTGGAGTATGCACAGTTTAAAATTTTTCTCAATAATTATATCCATCAATGAAGGCAAAGGAAAATACATGTCAAACAACATATTTAAAAGGGGCAGAACTGATGCTCCACCAAATTTAAAAGTCTGACAAAGGCATTTAAATGCTAAATTGTAAAAAAAGCATTTTCCACAGCCCATTTGAATGGAGCATCTGATGGGATAAAACCTGATTTTTTCCTTTGATCCTTAACCCATTGTTTTGGACAAGAAAGTCAAGGGTAGGTAATGGCAGAAAATTATAGTAGATTGTTCTTAAAGTAACAAAGAATCAAGATGTTTAAGAAAAGAGGAGTACAGCTCAAAGTAAAGACTGATGTTTTAGAGAAAAGTCGTGGTTTTTATGAGATGAAAAAGAAGATGATGATAAGTACCTTTTGTGAAAATCTATTCCTTTCTGCTCCCAAAGGAAGAAACTGTCAGTTCTGAAAGCTAGGATTCTGTGTGTACTTTTAAGTCTCCTGGTAATAAGTAATGGACAGCTATTCTGTCTCATAATTTTCACACTGTTAATATCCTTTACAGATGGATCAAACATGTAACTGTCTCCCTACCTAATTATTTTCACAATTTTATATATTCCATTGATATTCACAGTCACTCTGAGATTATTACTGGATGTAATATGTCACCAATTTTGTTACTGAAGGCCAATATATATATATATATATATATATATATATATATATATATATATATATATATATATATATAAGCTTTCGCAACAAACTGTTGCCTCATCAGGAAAGAGGGACATATGTCTGCTTGTGTCTGTATATTTGTGGATGGATATGTGTGTGTGTGCGAGTGTATACCCGTCCTTTTTTCCCCCTAAGGTAAGTCTTTCCGCTCCCGGGATTGGAATGACTCCTTACCCTCTCCCTTAAAACCCACATCCTTTCGTCTTTCCCTCTCCTTCCCTCTTTCCTGATGAGGCAACAGTTTGTTGCGAAAGCTTGAATTTTGTGTGTATGTTTGTGTTTGTTTGTGTGTGTATCAACCTGCCAGCACTTTCATTTGGTAATTCACATCATCTTTGTTTTTAGATATATTTTTCCTACGTGGAATGTTTCCCTCTATTATATATATATACCCGTCCTTTTTTCCCCCTAAGGTAAGTCTTTCCGCTCCCGGGATTGGAATGACTCCTTACCTTCTCCCTTAAAACCCACATCCTTTCGTCTTTCCCTCTCCTTCCCTCTTTCCCTCTCCTTCCCTCTTTCCTGATGAGGCAACAGTTTGTTGCGAAAGCTTGAAGTTTGTGTGTATATTTGTGTTCGTTTGTGTGTCTGTCGACCTGCCAGCACTTTCATTTGGTAAGTCACATCATCTTTGTATACACACACACCATTTTTCTATGAAATTTTTATATGTTTTACTTTAATTGATCTGTAACTCTGTAACAGGACATGAATTTAAACTTCATCATCTAAAGAATGGTACCATCCAATACAGCCATAATACTTCATATCATCACAGGAAAGACCATTTTGAGGTTCTGGCAACAGATGGAATATCTGAGGCAATAAACAGTGTTCATCTGACAATTGAGAAACCAGTGACAATACAGTTTGCTGTCAGTGCTGGGGACACTGTGTTCACAATGGAGGAAAATGGTCCTCCACTTCAGATTCCAATTTTACGAGTTGGTTCAGATTTATCCGAGGAGTCACAAGTCCTTTGTGTAACATCACCAGGCAATGCAACACCAGACCAAGATTATGAGCACATTGAGAAGGTAAGATCCAGAGCAAGAAATCCAAACAATAAACAGTCTTCTCTTACATGTCCTATGAGTATCTGTCATTCATTCATGTAATTAATTCTGTAAGAATATTACTTTTATTTCCTCATGACTCTTGGCAAGTTTTTACTGAATGATCAAATATGTATATTCACAAGACTCATGGAAATGTTGAAATTTTTATGTGTGATTACAAGATGTATATTAGTTCACACACACACACACACACACACACACACACACACACACACACACACACACACACACACACACACACACACACACACACACACCCTTCAAACATGCACTGACCATACAAAGTCTTTGCATACAGTTCTCATGGACACCCAGCTGGTGTGGGTCTTTCTGTAGTTAATCCTCCCATAGCTTACTTAGTCTTTCAATTTTTTGGGTGTTATCAGGTTTTCACGTAAGCATGGCTTTAGTCTGGCAAGTGTCTAATCTCATGGCAGTGTGTCCTGCCAGGATTATTCCCCGCACTTTCATTTTCTGCACGATGTTTGGTTGTTTCATCATGTTGTACAGTTCATGGTTCTTTCTGCATCTCCATGTGTTCTGTTCCCAGACTGGTTCTTAATTTCTTGTTTTAAGTTATTATACCTTTTGAACCAGTTGCCAAAGTATTTAAAAGTATCCACCACTCTGGCTCTGTTCCATATTCCTATCTGTAATGGAGCATTGTTAGGGTCTTATCTGGATACTTCTATCATTTCAGTCTTCTCCATATTAATCCACAGCTCAGTCTTACCGCTATTATTTTCTAAGTCCTCCACAGTGGGTGCCATCTCTTTCTCTGACTCCACTATGGCTGTAGTGTCATCTGCAAATCCCAATTACCAAGTTTTTCCACTTAGTTTCCCTCTTTACCTTCTCTTTCTTGTTTCCTGAATTACTTTCTCTATGAGCAAATTATAATCAATGGTGAAATTACATCACCTTGTCTTACACCAGTTCTGATCCTGAATTCCTTGGACAGCTCCCTCATGTGTTTCACCTTGGTTTTTGTCTACACTGTACATGCCTTCAAGTTAAGTAACTTCTTTGATAGGTCAAGTCCCTCAGGAAGTGTTACGTATTTAATCTGTGTATATTATCATACTTCTTTGAGGAATCATATGTCACCAGAAACCGATGGATAAATTTGCAACACCTCTGCCAGATTTGTCTCATGGAGAATATTGATCCACAGTCTTGTAGATGACTTCCACCCTTTTGGAATCTCTTTCTTTCCCCACACTTTGCTTATGTGATTGTGTACCTCTTTCTGAAGTGTTTCACCTCCCATCCTTAACATCTCTGCCACTATCCTATCTTCTCCTGGCAACTTGTTATTCTTCAGTTTCTTAATTGCTCTTTCTATGTCCTACTGAGTCTCTTCAATTTCTTCTTCCTTCACGTCCTCTGCAATTCTTCCTTCTGGGAAGACTCAATATTCAGCATCCAGCAACTTCTCAAAACATTACTTCCATCCAAGAGTGCCCATACCAAGATTCAAGGGGGTTGGGGGGGGGGGGGGGGGGAGGGGAGGGGGGAATTTCCCAACCCCTCCCACTAGTTGTCAGGAAAAGGAAAAACCATAGTGTAGTTAGGTGTTTTTCTCAAGAAAATTATTTAAAGGACAGTATCACACAGGTACTGTAACTTTTTTATGCCTGCACACAAGTCCCCATGTGTCTTCCAAAATCTTAAAAATACTTCTTACCGAAGGTCTCCCCCCCCCCCCTCCCTCCACAAATCATATGGTTGCCCATGCTCCAATCTCTCCAGTATCCTTTCCATGTCTCCATGTCTGTTAGCAAATTTTCATATTTATAATTAATAACTAACAACTCATTTTTTGACCATTCCACACATATTTCATCATCTGAAACATTTTCTACTGTCAAATATTTTGTGTGCTTTCTCTATTTCATTGATCATGTTGGTCGTGAATTTTCCTTTCTCTGTCCTTAGAATCTTGCTTGTTTCTCTTTTCATGTTCTTGTCTGCTTCCTGTTTTCCTGCACAATTTCTACCAAGCATGTGTGCTTCATTTTCTCTGATCTTCATGGCTTGTTCACACATATCATTGAACTAGTTCTTTCTGGTTGTTGGCATTTTTCTTCTAGATTTTCTCTTGCTACTTCAGTTACCTCAATTTTTATTTCTTCCTATTAATCATTAACAATTCTTTCATCATTGTGGCTTGATACCAGGACTTCAAATTTTGTTGTGCACTCTCATATCATACTTGTGGCACAACTATGGATCTTTAGCTTCTCAACATCATACTGTCTCTTAACCATGCCATTCTACTTTCTTTTATAGTGCAGCTGTAGTTGTAATTTGCTGATTACTGAGTAATGGTCTGCATCTGCATCAGCCCTTTTGAAATCTCTAATATCTGTCATATACTTCTTGAACCTCTCATCTATAAGAATATTATCAATCTGATTGGTGGTGTTACCATCTGGGAAAGTCCACGTACCTTTGTATATCTGTTTTTGGGGAAGGACACTGAACTCATCATATAGTTCTGGCTTAATGTAAAATAATGAGGCACAGTCCACTGTCATCTGTTTCCACATGTTTACTCTGTTTTCTGATTTCTAACGATGTGCGATGATAAAAAGCGGCGTGACTTCGGATTGCAAGCAAAATCCACACCTCTCTCACATTGGTTGACTTACTTGATCTGTGCAGCCGATCTTCTTTTCTGGATTTCTGGCTCTGTCGATTTCCAAAACCTTCTTCTCCAAAGAATAATGCTGGTTATGGGAATTTGTAAGACACTCTCTCTATTTTTGAAATAATTTAGTACTCAAAGAATACTTTAAACTCAGACATAGTATATTTCAACTTCCACAGAGAACAAGTTCTTCCACAGAGAACAAGTTCAATATTTCTCACATCAATATTCGAATGTTTATAAATCAACTGATTTGTCTTGTGATAAAATACCTCTGCAATAGCGTACTTTTTACAACCACATAATTTATGAACATGTCTTGCTTCTAGCAAGTCCAACACATGAAGAACAATTAAAATGTCTGTAATCAATTGTTCATTTTCTTTAACAATAATCACAGACCCTAAAACAACAAGGAATACTACATGATTACTTCTTGCTCTTCCAATACAACTTCCATGGTACAAGCAGCAAACAGTTGTCGATGTTGTTCGACCGTCACGTCTACCTTGTGCTTGTGACTCCTTTCCAGCCTGCACACACAAACATGTGTCACGCAATATGTACATTGTCTCACACTTATTTTTAAAATATTGTGTGTTTGAGAAACTAGAAGGATGAGTGGTTCTGGAATTTACATGGAAATTCTTGAAGCTCTACAGATTATCAGCTTACACACATCTTCTTATCCCAATTTGGCATTTAAATCTCCCAAAATAATCTTAATATTTCAGATTCTAATGCTTTCCATTGTTCTTTCTAGTACTTCATAAAACTCACTTTGTTGTTTATGTCTATTGGTGCTTATGTATGAACAACTGATATTCATACTTATTCCATATAGTAAGATATATTCTCTTGCTGATTGCACTGAATCTCTTTGCTTACATTAGCAAATGATCACTCACCACAAATACTGTTTGATGTTCATGCCTTCACAGTCTCCACAAAAGATTACTGATTTATTGTCATGTAAAATCTCTTCCCCTTGCCATCTAGTTTCTTGTAATACATACCTCAACTATATTCCTCCAACTTGGACACTATGATTTTGGCAGCTCCTGGTCTATGTAAACTTCTAACATTCCATATGCTGACTTGTAAACCAATGTGTCTAGCCATTTTCATCTTGTACAGTTCCAACCTAACCTGAGGCACACTTGTAAGATTCTTGGTAATGATAAATGTCCCCTGTCCACATTATGGGTGCAGTGAAGGAGTAGCCCAGTAGTGGGACTTCCACGTTTCTGCTCCTGAGCTGTCAGGATTTGTTATCAGTGATTTTTCCCCCTGGATGATAGGTTTTACTACACCTCAAGACACTACCCTGTAGTTCTGTGATAGTTTTGGTGAATATTTGATTTCCCTCTGGTACAATAGGTGTGTTTATTTTTGTTTTGGGTTAGTTTGCCTGCTTTAAAGATGTAGTCTCTAGTGAACAAGATAGTTTCATAAATGAACAAGCTTGGACATTCAGAACACCAAGATCATTAAAATGAGACTTACAGGACTCCACCTTTTAAGGCCGCAAATTATTCTTAGACCTTTTTTTTTAAAAAAATTCTAAAAACCTTTATGCTGTGTGTTGAGTGTCCCCATAAAATGATCCCATACTGAAGCAGTGAGTGGAACTGTGCATAATATTCCTGCAGTACTGTTCTTTTGCTTGTTGTAGACTTTAATATTCTTAGACCATAGCATACAGATGAGTGTTTCCTAGGGAATTTGAGATGTTAATAAGGTGAAGAGGGATATGTAGAAAGTTAAAAGAAGAAATCAGGGACCTTATTTGAGCTGCATGGATAAATCTCCAAACAAGATCCAAGTACAGTACTTAGCTGAGGAACTGAGATGGCAGTGTGAGTTATGTGACTTGTAAATGGTCCATTGTGCTACATCCATTTTTAAAGCCATCTTGTTCCTTCGCCAAATTAAAATTTGATGTTTTGTCCAATGACAGTTTTAGTAAATATCTAGTACACTGTGGTTAGGAAGCTGATGGGCCTACATTTTTTATCTTTTTCTATCTCTTTTCTTTGCAAGAACAATAAACATAAAATTGTTTCAGTTTTGGCAGTTTTCATCTTTTGCAAACATTTTGCTATACCTTTAATGGTTTCAATTGAAACACTCTCCTTTTCTGCCACCTTCTCTTTCTTCATACAATGAATACTGTTTCACACCACTCCTGGAATTACTTTGGAATGTCATTACTTTCATGATCAAATTTCTATGCTTCTAATGAACTGATGCCTACATAAACATTTAAAGAAATGTTTGTACAATTTTCTCACTGTTGTTAGTTACTAACGAAATTTTGTATCGACTCAAGAAGTTTTGGTTTTCTTTTCTTCATACTTTATTGTTTCCAGATGTTTACTTTATTAAATTTCCATTGTATTTTCTCACATCCCTTAGAAGACATTTATGTATAGTCAGGTGTGGCTTTGGAAGGAAGTCTGAAACACTCATGGACCAGAACTGACTTAGACTCCAAGTTATGCTAAACATATCTGCCACCACATCTATGATTACAGGGTTGAGAGTGGGCAATATCACTGTAGCCAAAAGTTTAGATATTGTATCTTCTTTGTGTTTCACATATAACTACTAAATAACATGAAAAACTAATTCAAAGACAAGATCCATAGAAAGCATATTTATCCATTGACATCACATTTCCCAACACTTTATCACAACAAATCATACTAAAAGATGCATTTTGGAGACATCTTTAATTCTATGTATGTTAACTTCACTGCATGCTTGATTTTTTTTGTGTTTTCAGTTCTAAACTTTTGAAATTTAATGTTTTGTTTGTGTCCAATCTGCAGTGTTTATAGCTTGATGTGATGAAACAGTGATATTTCTGTGAAGGCATTTGTCTTGTGCTGTAATTATGATTTTTGGGTGAACAAATAAATGCCGAATTGCAATCAAATCAGGCAATGACATATAAAACAATCTTGCAGTTTCTCAGTCCATATTCCCTGCTGTGTTCAGATGATGGAACAGATTACCCCATGAAAGAGAAAGAGAAAAAGAGAGAGAGAGAGAAGGAGGGAGAGAGAGAGAGAGAGAGAGAGAGAGAGAGAGAGAGAGAGAGAGAATTTGGGGGGAGGGGAGGACAGGAGAGGATTAAGAAGCAGGTGTTTTTCGTGTAATAATGGATGCAAGCAATTTGAGGAAGTGTGTTTATAATTCATTAAGTGTGGCAAATAGTATTTTGTCATGTTTTCATCCAAAGAAAGAAAGGTAAGTCACAGAAAAGTTAAACAAACGAAAACAAACTAAGAAAAGAATGTTTAAATATCAATCTCCTGATATAAATTTATGTTTTCTGTGGTATCACTGAACCAGTTTTATGCAGTAATCAATGGATGTAAGTTAAATAAGTTGATTACTTTGTGTTGTGAATTTCATACCTCATTTCCTAACAAAGAAAACAGTCTATAACCATACTCAACACTCTGTAGCTCTGTCATAAATGTGTGTGTAACTTGATGTTTCATTCATTATACTGCAACAGTTGCTTTGAGCTCCTCTATGTAATACACACATCAAAAAAAGTTTTTCATCACCTTGTTTCTTAGAGTTCCAGAACAAGTACAGAAAATTGGAATAGAGATCAACATAAACATCAGTTCCACTTTTTTTATTGCTCACGAAAACCACACATTGCATGTTGTACCACCATAAAGTGAGATCTCCAAAGGTGGTGGTCCAGATTACTGTACACACCGTTACACACCAGTAGCACATCCTCTTGCACTGAAGCATGCCTGTATTTGTCATGGCATACTATCCACAAGATTGTCCCACTCCTCAATGGTAATTCAGCATAGATCCTTCAGAGTGGTTGGTGGGTCACGTTGTCCATAAACAGCCCTTTTCAATCTATCCCAGGCATGTTCGATAGGGTTCATGTGTGGAGAACATGCTGGCCACTGTAGTCGAGCGATGTCATTATCCTGAAGGAAGTCATTCACAAGATGTGCATGATGGGGGAACGAATTGTCGTCCATGAAGATAATTGCCTCGCCCAGATGCTCCTGAAATGGTTGCACTATCTGTCAGAAGATGGCATTCATGCATCATACAGCCATTATGGCACTTTCCATGACCACCAGCAGCATACGTCAGCCCCACATAATGCCACCACAAAACAGCAGGGAACCTCCACCCTGCTGCACTCACTAGACAGTGTGTCTAAGGCATTCAGCTTGACCAGGTTGCCTCCAAACATGTCTCCAACAATTGTCTGGTTGAAGGCATATGGGACACTCATTGGTGAAGAGAAAATGATTCCAATCCTGAGTGGTGGATTCGGCATGTTGTTGGGCCCATCTGTACCATGCTGCATGGTGTCATGGTTGCAAAAATGGACCTAGCCATGGATGTCAGGAGTGAAGTTGCGCATCATGCAGCCTATTGCCCATAGTTTGAGTCCTAACACAACATCCTGTGGCTGCACAAAAAGCATTATTCAACATGTTGGCATTGCTGTCAGGGTTCCTCCGAGCCATAATCTGTAGGTAGTGGTCATCCACTGCAGTAGTAGCCCTTGGGTGGCCTGAGCGAGTCATGTCATCAACAGTTCCTGTCTTTCTGCATCTCTTCCATGTCTGAACAATATCGCTTTGTTTCGCTCCTAGATACCTGGACACTTCCCTTGTTGAGAGCCCTTCCCAATACCAAACAACAAATCAAATGCAATCAAATCACAGTATTAACTGTCTAGACATAGTTGAACTGCAGACAATATGAGCCTTGTTCCTCCTCCCTGGTGGAATGTCTGGAACTGATCGGCTGTCGGACCCCCTCCATCTAAAAGGCGCTGCTCATGCATGGTTGTTTACATCTTTGGTTGTGTTTAGTGACATCGCTGAACAGCCAAATGGACTGTGTCTGTGATACAATATCCACATTCATTGTTTATCTTCAGGAGTTCTGGGAACCGAGGTGATGCAAAACTTTTTTTGATATATGTATATAAGTATTTCAATTTAATAAGGTTTGGGTACATCTTTCATCTGAAATTGATGCATTCACATCAGCCATTTGCACATAAATAGTATAACTGCTAGCTTCTTTATAATTAATTGATTAATTATAAGACAGAATTTTTCATTTATGAATTACTTGAGCTGTGAAATGGTCAGAATATTTGTTAAAAAAATTCTGTGAATATTTTTCACAATATGAAACCTTCAACAAAATCTTTTAGTAATGGCCCCTAAACATCCCAAAGTTAATATTTCATACAGTTTTCATTTCTCTGCAGGTAGTGACATTCCAAAAAGGGTCAAAATCTTCTGTTTGTGAAGTAAAACCTGTTGATGACTCGTTGTATGAAGGAGAAGAAAACTTTTTTATCCAGCTGGAAAGAATCCCAAATGGTTTGTCATCATTATTCAACTTTAAATGCTATATGTCTTCTACTTCATGTGTACCTATAAATGTTTGTCATGTGATACATCCCAGGCTAATAGGCTTACAGAAATAAAGAAAATAACTGCAGTACTTTCTCAATCAAATATATCTAAAATGTTATTTTTAATCCTTCTAATAGTTACATAAGCAACAAAAAAGTTCACTTTGTCAGTATAAATGAAAAAAATATGGAGATCATTGAAAAGCAAATGTTGGAGTCTATAAGAAAAGTAGTATAAAGAAAATGATATGTAACCCTACACTATGCAAACATTGTAATGATCATTTCCTAGAAATCATAGAGCAAGTCAGTGGAGAGAATTCAGAAAAAAAAGCATAGTAGTGATTCAGAAGCAGGATGGTCATCATTGTATTCAATTTAAGGTCAACTCAGGCAAACCAAGAAAATGTTTAAATGCTTTGAAAAAAATTGCTATTTTAGAGCAAATAGTATTTTTACAGGCATGACATATAAGTAATACATAGCTTTCATAAGTTTCTTGTTTAGAAAGGTGAGAGTATACAGTTATTGGATTCATTAATTTGTGGGAACATGGGATACAGACATATGTAGAAAATCGAATACATGATATGTACATAGGGTAATACCACTTTATTGAAGACAATGTACACAAGACATCCAGTGATGTTGTTCTGGTCAATAGCTGCCACAGAGGCCTAGCAGTGTGGAGCACAGGGTAGGAAATGAAGAAGCGGCACTGAGGTCAACAAGGTGACACGGCAGTTAGTTGGCATCTGGCGTCATGTATGGCAAGATTGCCTGACCATCCGTGTAATGGTTGGCTCAGAAGGGGGATGCAGCTGGGCTCTTTCTCACAGGTGTAAGTCTCTTCTGAATAACTGTGTTGTGGGGGCAGGAACCAGACACAATTAGTCTGTTGCTTACAGGCAATGAGGCACAGATGCACATGACCAGTTGTGCTGTGGCTGACACTTTCATGAGACATCACTGGGCCATATCTTGAAGTCATGTTGGGCATTGTATGAATGCTGGACAAGTGGTATATCTGTGGCTGACATGAGAAATGTCTGATGTGTACACACAGAACACAGGTGGTCAGACCAAATAGAGGAGGGTAGGGTGTCTGTGGTGAGGATTTCTACACAGGCTGCACACATCAAAGGGACTCTGTTCTGATTGAAGTGATGGAGTATGTTGAGATATGTTCAGAGGGTAGTGCAATAGATGTGGATCTCTAATTCATTAGCAAGTGCGAACTTTGATGGGTGTGGCCTTTAAGGTGACTGACCATGTGGCACTGGAGACAAGAGGAGGCAGAAATGCTGGGTACCAATCCATTTTGAGTCTTGGTTGAAGTCAATGTAGGTGGAAATGCAGTCACAGAATCAAGCATTGTTGTGTTGAATTAATGTTGGGAAGAGGCACTGAAGTTGTCAGTGACAGTTGAAGACAAATAGTGCAACTGGCAGTGGTTGCCCTGGCATGTGTCGTGTGCAATTCCTCTGATGTGTTCCAAATGTGGTGTTGTAGAAAATCTTCAACCTGTGGTAGTTGTGTGGTAATCGAATGTGGAACCAGGGGAATGTAGTCAGTGTAGTCAATGATGTGTGAAGATCGGCAGCAGACAATGATTGAGCTGCATTCCGGTGAGTCATGGAAGAGGGACATGGCAACAGCGCACTGCCCAGCCAGAGGGACATGCCAAAAGATGCCATCAGCAGAAGATCCAGGTGGCGACACTGCAGATGCTGGATGGAGCGGATGGGCATGGTTGGACATCTGGAAGGCATGACCAGTCATCAGGACTGGGGTCACAAGTGCCCTGCCATTGTGATGGTTGTGGGTCATGACACTGAGCTGCTCATACACTGTGGTGTGGGTAGCTGATGTGTCATTATTATATTATGGGATCATTGTGATCTGCATACAGAGTGAATCCGATTTGGCATGGTGTGGTATGTAGAGGCAACAAGGACAGTCTTCTCGAATAGATAGACTTGTTGTGAGCACTATTGAGTAGTCATAAAGCAAGTGACAGTCACACATGGATGTAACAGCATGTGGGGTGTGATCACATACTTCAAAGTTATTTATTTTGACAGGTTGCAGGTCACTGTGCTGAGCTGTGGCATGGACATGATACACATGGAAGTGACTCTGCTCAGGTGTGGTAGAGTTGGCCACTTGTGGCATCTGTGGTGGCTCAGCACAGTTGACAATGTTCTGCACAGGCGAGAGAGTAGTATGCATGGGAGCGTTCTGCCCAGGCCTGAGTGTGATTCAGTTGGGGCTGTTCTGTGTAGGAGTGGAAGCAGCATGCTTGGCAGAATTCTCGACGGTGATGGTCTGTGCATGCGCAGGCATGGAGTGGATTGTGGGGAGGCCAGGCTTTGTTGGCATGCACCACCTGGGTATGATGATGTCAGAATCAGAAGTGATAGTACAAAGTCAGTCAGGCTTGGCTGCTGCATGAAAGGCAGAATGCCAAGGCTGTTGCTGTGGCACATGTGAAAGTTCATTTACAACACAGATATCTAGAAATAAATTGTCCACAATCATTGGTCAGGTCTGAGATTGATCTGGATGAACCTAGGTCTGTTCTGTGGTTATTTTCAAAAATAGGACAACTGGTGGAGCAAGGGCAGATCAAATGAATTTGCACATGGTGCAAAATATGTGCTGTCTGTGTTGAACAAATACAAATCTCTGCAGCAAGAATGTTGCAGTGCAATTGGTTCATAGGATTTTGGCAAGTAGGATGCAGCAAAGAGGTTCCACAGTAGATTGTTTGTTGCTGTCAGTTGTTCAGGACTAGCATCTTAAGTTGAAGCACAGAACTAAAGACAGTGGAAGAGTTGGATGAGAAGCACTACACTGTCATGAATGGAAACCATCAATTTGGTGTGCAAATTTCCACAGCCAGTGGTTATGTGTGGGTCATGCTGTTATAACTGTATAATGTGAATTTTACCTCATATATGGTCATCATAAATCACTGGGATAACTAATGTGGAAACTTGAGATGCAGACAGGTGTAGAATATTGAATACATGATCTGTAGATAGAGAAATACCACTTTATTGAAGACAATGTATAGGAGACAAGAGAGGGAGGAGGGGGGAGAGGAAGAGAGTGGGACAGGGAGGGAGCAAGGGACCACGGGAGGGAGGGAGCAAGGAAGGGAGGGAGAGGGAGAGGGAGAGGGAGAGGGAGAGAGAGAGAGAGAGAGAGAGAGAGAGAGAGAGAGAGAGAGAGAGAGAGAGAGAGAGAGAATCCACATAGTCTCAAATTTATTCATATTCACACTTCACGATTCATAAATTCCAGCATCATCATGACAATTTGGAAAGAGTGAAGAAATGCATTAACATACAAAAGCAGCCCTCCCCCCAACCCCTTGCCGCACACCACTACCACACACTGTGTATATGGACACTGGAGATATATACAATTTCCCTGTGTCTAGATCTGATAAAATTGTAGGAGTGGCTGATGTGCTAGTCTTTTACTTTGTTTGTGTGTATCTGAGAATTTTCAAAAAAATGGTTCAAATGGCTCTGAGCACTATGGGACTTGACATCTGCGGTCATCAGTCCCCTAGAAATTAGACCTACTGAAACCTAACTAACCTAAGGACATCACACACATCCATGCCCGAGGCAGGATTCGAACCTGTGACCGAAGTGGTCACGCGGTTCCAGACTGAAGCGCCTAGAACCGCAAGGCCACACCGGCCGGCTGAGAAATTTTCAGTTTCCTACTTAATATCTGCTGATCACCTGTTACAGAATTTTCACCAGAATATAAAACACCATTCAAACCCTAGATGTGCAATCTGTACAGGAATTATTATTACCTCTAGTATTGTGGCAGTGGATTGCATACCTCATTTTAAATCTAATGCAAAACAAACAAAAACCATACTGCAGCAATATGTGAAAATACCAAAACTCTGTAAAATAAAAACCTATGCCCTTGAAAACATTACAACACTTCAAGGAACCATTGTGTGGCAAGACATTTCAAATGAGAATGAAGTGGAAGGGCTAGTTAAGCTGTTATTCTGAAGATTTGTTCTTACTTGGGTTCCAGTAGTTGATCACACATTTGCATCATCACAGTGGAGATTATTTTAATAATAATAATAATACTAATACTAATAATAATAATAATTTTCCACCTTACAGTTCTTTTCTGTCCATAATTGTATAAACCACTCCCCATTTCCACAGCATGAAAAAAATTGTTTGTTAATAATGAAGGCATTATGTACAAATCTACCAGAGCTCTCCAATAGCAGTAAGAAATATTCACTAAAATCATGAAGGAGTTTCATGCACACATAATGTCATTTAACTTACAAATGACAATCAACAGACAATGATTTGATATGAGTTTGGATTCAACTACATCAACAACAGCATAAAATGAAAGAAATACAATAATATTGTAGGTATCAGAGAAAACAAGATATTTATTCCCATATATATTTGACAATAACTCATAGTTACAGTTAATAAAATGTTCCAGGCTATTATGCAGTGGTGGAATGGATTTCACATTAAAACGAAATGTCTCATCTCCAGCTGAGGGACATAGCTTGGGGCACACGGTTTACCGAAGACCCATGCACCCCAACCGTTACCTACACTATGATTTGAACCATCACCCACAACAAAGGCAAGGCATCATAAAAATGTTGGCAGATAGAGCAAGCAACATCTGCCAACAACAGCTGCTTGACACAGAATTAAAACATCTCACCAATGCATTGCTAAAGAGTGGTTATTCATTTGCTGAGGTAAAAAGAACATTACAAACACCACATAAAAATCATAGCAATGCTCAAGCACCAGTGAAATCAGAAGTTTTCTTGCCTTTGATTAAGCACTTTAATGACGGCATAAAAAACTCTTGAAAAAGTGGAACATCATGGTACCGTACTCTAAAAACCCACCCGGAAGATACAAGATCACGTAAAATCAGCTAAGGATGCTCACTAACCACTGGAAAAAGCAGTAATTTGTAGGTTCTGTATAGTTTTGGGGAGGTATACATCGATACTACAAAAAGAATTGTCAAAAAACGACTAGAACAGCACGAGGGAAATTGCAGAAGAGGGGAAATTGACAGATCAGCTGTTGTGGAACATGCTGTGGTGCATATATATACTTAATACCTAATAACATGGCCAATACCCTGAAGATGTAGGCTTCAGATTCCCATTGCTAACAAGTGGTAATTTTCTGCAGGACTCCAAATTGGGCAATACAGCCATGAAAAAATGTTTGCACTACAGTTTCTTCCATGCCATTCTTGAATATAAATGCCTCAGGCCACTTGGTGAACCTGTCTGCCACCATGAGGCAATACTGTAGCCTTTGATGCTGTGAGTGGGCCTACAATGTCAGTATTTGTATGTTCAAAATGCTGTTTTAGTTGATAAAATGTGGTCAATTGGTGCTCTGAAGTTCCATGTGATTTTATTCCTCTGGCACACTGCTCATCACTTCACAAATTTTCCACAGTCTCTGTGTATATCTGGCCGTATAAAGTTCTGTTTGACTAATCTGACTGTACTCCTTACTCCCAAGTGCACAAGATTGTGCATTGATGCTGTTGCCTTTTTTTATGTCACGATATAACTTTACATTTTCTTCAAGTGATGTCATGACCTATAATCTCAATCCTTTTGATTGTTGCAATAAATCACACAACTCACTATCACTTTGCTGCCTGTGCACAAGGGTCTCATAACCAATGGCATTTGTCACTGCTTCCACACATGTGATGTCATCTGCTACCACATTCACTGTTTCCACACACAAAAGTGTGTCAGCCGGAATATTTAGCTTCCTTTCCATCTACACAATGCTGGTCATGAACTGGCTGATACGATTTAAGTGTTGCAGCTGTCTAAGAAATGCTTTCTCCAAATTTATGTTAAAGGCATATAGGTAAGGAGCTTATGATGCATATAGATAGTGAACTGCCACCCTTCTAATGTGTGTGAATTGTTTGAAAAAGCATAAGTGGCATACAGGTCACCCATGTTGCCCACTGCTGCTTAGATGGCAACAACTTATGACTACTCAATGCAATGGCCTGCCAATACTGACGAACATATTGCTGAAGTGCAGCACCAATGGCAGTGGACAAAGCATCAAAACAAAATATAAGCAAGAAGTGGGATGTGTGCAACTGTGTGTGCTGACTGGCAACCTCTGTTGTAGCTGTTTTCACAGGCTGAAACACGGTGTCTGCCTTGCTGGTTCAAGGCACTCTGCAATTAGGTATTGGTGTGCCCTTAAGGAATTCATTCAACAGTGTGGTTATCTCTATGTGATTGTGAATGAATGAATGAATCATAGAAATTTACTACTCCTAGGAACCATCATAGTTCTTTGTCTGTGGTAGGTAGGGAGTATTTGCTTATGACCTCCACTTTTTTGTGTGGACACCACCAACATTTATGTCCACATAGTAAAAATGTAAATCTTTTATCATCGCATCCATAAAGCAGTGGAAGGTCTGAGTCACATTGCATAGTACAAATGACATCCTGGTAAACTGAAATATGCCAAATGATATTGTCACTGCTGTTTTGGGAATGCCTTTTGTAGCTAAAAGAATTGGATAATATGCTTCATACTAGGACAGTGGTAGAAAATATCATGTTACAGTAAACATTTGCAGAAAAGTTGTCATGTGTGGGACCATGTACTGGTCTGGGATGGTCCTTGCATTGAGTTGGCAATAGGCACCTCAGGGGCTTCATCCCTGGTGTATGCAGATTGGTAGTCAAACCTATTAGTTGCTGCTGTCACAGATCTGGCAGTAAGTTTGTAGAAGGACAAAAAAATCTGCTCTGATAATAGGGTGTAATATATCTGTCACTATAAACTGCCATTCAAACACACGACATAGCCCCAGGTTAAGTAATAATGTTACTCAACCATACATTGTAGTCTTGGAGTCAGTGGTGGTTAACAGGCAGCAGTCATCACAGCTCTTGCATGGTAGGCAATTTGTTGGATGTACTGACACTTCTGCCCCACCTTGACCTGGTATTGTACTTTCATATAAAGGTCCATCACAAAATGTCAGTGCATGTTTGCAGTAGAAGTTGGTGCTGCTACAGTGTGTGATTCATGCTTCCACTTGGAAGGTGGTGTACACTTTTACACATCATTACCAAACTTCCTGTGGTACCAACTTAAGTTCTGTGCTGATTGCAATCAGTTATGACCTCATGACTGTCGGTGGTATAGCTGTTGATGGTTGTGTATTATTCGTAATGCAGCTAATGTCTGGCTAACTCCACCAATTGCAATTTCAGGCAGTCTAGCATCACCATGGGCACATTTTCTTGTTGCACCATCAATGTTGAGAAACTTGATGCCAGATAAATTTCAACTATCGTGTCAGCCATTTGTGCCAGTGCGTTTCGATCACCCACACACACTGTGAGAATTTTTGGGTGTCTGATTGCAATCGAGACAATCATATATTCTATAGCAAATCATCACTTACATTGCTACTTGCCAATGTGTGTAAATGTTCTATGAGTTGTGACATTGTCCAGTCTCTGAGCTCCTATGTGCGCGAAAGCTTCTCTAGCTGTTTTGCTTCTGACTGCAACAAGCTTAATCAATTAATACCAAGGGTATCTGCTGGTGTGGCTACAATATACTGGATTTCTGCTGCTGGGTCCTCCATGAGCACTGCAACCACATCTAGTCTCATCTACTGATATTTGTGAAACGATGAACTGCCACGCAGAGTGACTGTGCTGTTTGAGGTGACATGTCACGGATTGTGAGCCCCCTCCTGCTGGAGGTTCATGTCCTCCCTCAGGCATGGGTGTGTGTGTGTGTTGTTCATAGCATAAGTTAGTTTAAGTAGTGTGACTTTCTAGCTGGGTAAACCATAATAGAGGATTATATTCCCAGAATGGTGGGGGTTTTATTGTCACCCTGTCAACTGTAGTGCTGGCTGCCTGTTCAATTATGACTGGTGAGTTGTTCGGTCTCATGTGGGAATGAGTGCAGCTGGTGTGGTTGTTACAAGCATCAATGTTGTGAAACTGCATGAAACTCTGAAGCCAACATGATCATGTCATAATTGGTTGGAGTTATGAAATATGTAAGTATCAGAGAAAACAAGATATTTATTCCCACATACACTAAATAACTGCTTGAATGTATATAAACATGAATGCATACACAACATAAAGCATGGGATAATAAACAGGAAGTAAACCCAAAGAACAACTACATTAATACCGCTTGAAACTGCCACTATAAGGAACGTTCATTCACCACTGTACATTTTTGGGGGTAGAACATATATCTTCTATTGCATACATATATAAACCAAAGTCCCATTGCATGCACTCTGACTGTATGTTTGGGCTAATCTCAAGAACTACTGTAAGGATTTTGATCTGGTTTTGACCAATAGGTAGATTGATTCATGAGAAAGGTTTGTCTGTGTAATTTATAAATATTTTCTGAAAATTGGCCAAACTATTTCTACATATACAAACTAAATTACCATTCTCTCTTCTGTTTGTATGTTTGGGATAATCTTGAGAACTACTGTATAGATTTCAGTTCAGTTTCAACTAATAAACACATTGATTCATGAGGAAGATTGTGTATATTAATTTATAAATCTTTCATGGAAATTGGCTGAACTATGATGAATTAAAAGTTTGCCCTCTAGCAGTACAGCCACTGCAGCTCTATAGAGTAGAAAAGCTTGAGCAGAATATGATCTTGTCTGATAGTGGAATGGTATGACAGTATGTTCAGTCAGGAGACTGCCCATCTTGTGTAATAAAATGACTGAGTGAAGTTCTCATCTATGAAATTTGAAAGACATCATGTGACAATCACTAAGAACCACTAACAAAAAACACTGATGAAACAGGTCAAAAGAAAGAAGCCAAAAAGGGTGGGAACAGAAAATGGGCTAGCAGTAAAGCACACGCCTGCAAGCCAAAAGGTTGCAGGATCAAGTCCTGGTTGGAACACACAGTTTGCACCCTGTCTCCTAACATGGCATTTACGTCTCAATGATGTTAAAATTCACTGGACACAAAACATGCCTCAGATTCCATGTCAGACTGCAAGTCTCCTTTTCAAATAGCAGAAATCATGTCAGACCTGTTAATGTAGTGATAGACTGCATGCCTGACAACCAGAAGGTTCTGGCATAGAATCTCAGTCAAACCACAGATTTTTATCTCTCTCTTTTAACCTAACATTTTCCTCCCAATAAGGTAGAGATTCACCAGAAATGAAACATAGTTTGGATTCTACATCAGACTGTATGTTGTCTTTTCCCAGTTGGACAACTGGCACAAATATCTAAAGTCACAAATCTCTGAAGTGACATTCAGTTGAAAGACCTGCACCAGGCCATTAACTCACATGAAATTATTATTAATCTCCCTCTATTCATGTTCTGATTGATTAGATAATGGTAAGACAGAGATTTTCAATTTTAAGACATATCCTAGGGCAGATGGGGACTCAGGCAACAATTTATTGGTTATGAACTGCAGATTAAAACTGAAGAAACTGTAGGAAGGTAGGAATTTTAGGAGGTGGGACCTGGATAAACTGAAAGAGCCAGAGGTTATGGAGGGTTTCAGAGGGAGTTTTAGGGAATGATTGACAAGAACAGTGAAAAGGAATACAGTAGAAGAAGAATGGGTAGCTTTGAGGGATGAAATAGTGAAGGTAGCATGATGAGGGCTAGTAGAAATCCTTGGGTAACTTAAGAGATACTGAATTTAATTGATGAAGGGAGAAAATATAAAAATGCAGTGAACAAAATAGGCAAAATGGAATACAAAAATCTAAAAATGAGGTTGACAGGAAGTGTAAAGTGGCTTAGCAAGAATGGATAGAGGACAAATGTAAGGATATCAAAGCATGTATCAGTAGGGAACAGACAGATGCTGTCTACAGGAAAATTAAAGAGATCTTTTGAGGAAAGAGAACCACCTGTACGAATATTACAAGCTCAGATGGAAAGCCAGTCCTAAGCAACAAAGGGAAAAAAGAAAGATAGAAGGAGTATATAGAGGATCTATACTATGGAGATGTACTTGAGAGCAATATTATGGAAACGGAAGAGGATATATATGAAGACGAGATAGGAGATATGATATTGCATGAAGAATTTGACAGAGCACTGCAAGACCTAAACTAAAACAAGCCCCCAGGATTAGACCATGTTTTGCTAGACTGCTAATAGCCTTGGGAGAGCTAGCCATGACAAAACTCTTTCATCTGGTGAGCAAAATGTACGAGACAGGAGAAATACCTCAAACTTCCAGAAGAATATAATAATTCCAGTCCCAAAGAAAGCAGGTGCTGACAGATGTAAATTCCTGAACTATCAGTTTAATACATCATAGGTGCACAATACTAACACAAATTCTTTACTGTAGAATGGAAAAACTGGTAGACGCCAACCTTCTGGAAGATTAGTTTGGATTCTGGAGAAATGTAGGAAAATGAAAGGAAATACTGATCCTACAACTTCTTATAGAAGATAGAATAAGGAAAGACAAATCTACATTTATAGAATTTGTATACTTAGAGAAAACTTTTCATATGTTGACAGGAATACTCTCTTTCAAATTGTAAAGATGTCAGGAGTAAAATACAGGGAGCGAAAGGCTATGTCCAATTTGTATAGAAACCAGATGGTAGTTGTAATAGTTGAGAGGCTAGAAAGGGAAGCAGTAGTTGAGAAGGGAGTAAGAGAGGGTTGTAGCGTATCCCCAATGTTATTCAGTCTGTATATTGAGCAAGCAGTAAAGGAAACAAAAGAAAAATTAGGAGTAGGAATTAAAATCCAGGGAGAAGAAATGGAAACTTTGAGGTTTGCCAGTGACATTGTAATTCTGTCAGAGACAGCAAGGGACTTGGAAGAGCAGCTGATTGGAATGGGTGGTGTCTTGAAAGGAGGACATAAGATGAACACCAACAAAAGTGAAACAAGGATAATGAAATGTAGTTGAATTAAATCAGGTGATGCTAAGGGATTTATATTAGGAAATACAGCACTTAAAGTAGTAGATGAGTTTTGCTATTTGGGCAGCAAAATAACTGGTGATGGTTGAAGTAGAGAGGATGTAATGTAAACTGGCAATGGCAAGAAAAGTGTTTCTGAAGAACAGAAATTTGTTAACATAGTATAGATTTGATTACTCTTCATGTTACTATTGTTCATGTTTATCTTATAACCCTTTTCAAGAGTATCTACTCAGTTCAACTCATCTTCCCAGCCTTTCACAGGATCCCTGAACTTTAGTTCCCTTTCTGAACTTCTCTTGGTTTTCTTCACTGTGTGTTCAATGTACAGACTGAATAACATTGGGAATGGGCTACAACCACATCTCACTTGCTTGTCAACTGCTTTGCCCATTTAATGTGATTAATCCATATAACAGCATTCTGGTTTCTGTACAAATTGTAGACAATATTTTATTTCCTGTATTTTATCATTGCTACCTTTATAATTTTAAACATTGTCAAAAACTTTCTGTAAATCTACAAATGCTACAATATAGGTTTCACCTCTTTAATCTAGCTTCTAAGATAAGTTGTAGAGTTATATATTTCTTCACTGTTTTGGAACCCAAACTGATCTTCCATTATCTTGACTTCTGTCATTCTTTTGATGCTTCTTTAAGTAATTCACATTAGTTTATTAAACCATGTTTGGTGATATTCACACCAGTCAGCATGTGCAATCCTTAGTATTGGAATTATTACATTCTTCTATAAGTCTGGGAGTATTTCCCCTGCCTCATACATCCTACATACCAGGGAGACAAGTTTGTTCTTCTAAGGATGTTTATAATACTGTGGGAGCATTGTTTAATTTAGTGTTGGCTGACATCAGACCAGTGCTATCTGTCCTCCCCTGATATATAAACATTCCTTTATAGGGATATTATTGATCTGCCATGAATGTCATTGGTTACTGTAAGAGCATGAGCACACCTTACAAAATGGGTATTGGCTACAGCTGCTGTTTCCATATGGGCCCACACACAAGACAAGACCAATATTTTCAAGCCTATTGCACGTTGAAGAGAATATCACTTCATCCTTGTTATCTCAGTTCATTGTATTCACTAAATATTAAGGAAATGGAACATCTTGATCACTGGTCCATGGAAGTTCCCTGGTGAAATTTAGAAATAACCTCTTGGGCAGGTCCTGGTGATACATCATGTGCCTCTTATCATAACATACAGTGACTTTACAGAATGTTGGATGCTACTAACACTATGATTTTATAGATCTGAATATTGCCATTTACACATGTACTACAAATTCGAATCTTATGGGGCTGCTACTTTCACATATGTAAAAGTAAGGTTTCTGCCTGAATCTCAAGCATTTCTATTGTGGTCAGAGATAAGGCTGTCTGTACTGGAAAATATTAACAGAGTATTGCTTTTAATTAAATAAAAACAGCATTTTGTGGATTGGTCTTAATGTTCTTCTTGAAAATGGAAATGACATTGCATGTACAGCATTGCCAGTGGAGAACATCCACAGCTCGTGGTCTAGTGACTGGCATTGCTACCTCTGGCTCATGGGGTCCCGGGTTCGATTTGCATCTGGGTTGGGGATTTTTCTCTGCCCGGGGACTGGGTTTTGTGTTTTCCTCATCATTTCATCATCATCCTCATCATTCGTGACAGTAGCTAGAATGGACTGTGAAAAAATTGGGACTTCTTACGGGTGTTGATGACCGCATAGTTGAACGCCCCACAAACCAAACATCATCATGATCATCATCATCACTAGTGGAGAACCTTTTGTAAACAACAGCTGGAAGTGGAGCCAGCTCTGATACATTTTCTATAAATTTTAAATGTGTTTGTTTTATGGATAAATGTTACTTTACACTAAATTTCACATCTGCATGACAATATAACACAGTACATGTAATATTGTGCAATGGTGACAAAAAAGGCATTAAGACTTTCAGCATTCAGTTTTAGTCACACTTTTCAGTGTCAGTATGATAAATAAGTATGTCATTGCTATCGAGTAGCTCCTTCTTGAGCAATTATTAATCCTAGATGAAGCATTTCATTTTTATGCCAAAATATCCTTTCTAGCAAATAACAGGGCAGTGAGTGTCACAAAGTAATGTAGAAAAGTATTGTAACTTGTAAGGGTTTTGGGTAAAGTTTTTCTTCAGTGCTAGCAAATACACAAGCACATAATCAACTGTTACCGCTCAGTGTTGAGGTCCAGATGAGCATTGTTTATTATTGGATATTGGAATTTCAATTAATGTATCTGTCAAGTCTGCACTCATTCATTTTAAGCCCACAACATTTCAGCTGTTTACAAATTTGGTATTGTGAAAACTCCAGCTCTAACATTCTGATGACTTAAAGTTTGAGTGTGGGTGTGGGTTATATTGATTTATTTCCTGAAACAACATTCCACTTCTTTAAGAGGTGACTTACTTGGAATTTTGAAGCCCCTCTTCCTTACAGGATAGTCGGCTGCTGGAAAACTCTTGACTTCTTCTCCATCGAATAGTGCTAGGTACAGGAACTTTTAAGCCTCTTTCTACTTATAAAATGAGTAGACATACAAACTTTCCTTTTTGTCAGTTAATGATGTAATTTACTTTCCTGCACAATATAATTCACACTTTCAACATACATATGTAACTTTCTGTAAGTACCTCATACTGTTGAACATTAAAAACAAAATTTGTTACGGTTAAAAGAAAGTTGGTTTGACTACCGTGACTTTCTTAAAATGAATCAGAAAATATGACTTTCCTCTACCAAGGCTGAGTCAAGAGCCTACAAGAGCACTTTTTCAGCTGTTCTTGTTTCACATAACAATATTCAATGACACAATAAGCCTGTGGCTGAGTAGTTCTAGGCACTTCAGTCTGGAACAGTGCTGCTGCTACAGTCGCAGATTCAAATCCTGCCTCGGGCTTGGATGTGTGTGATGTCCTTAGCTTAGTTAGGTTTAAGTAGTTCTAAGTCTAGGGGACTGATGATCTCAGATGTTAAGTCCCATAGTGCTCAGAGCCATTTGAACCAGCCTATAAACTCCATGGTTCTTCCTGAAACACTCACAAACATCTCTATAGATTGCCTGACAGGTACTTGTCGGTGCCGTCTGACCGCCGCATCTACTTTCTTCCTGCAACTGATTTTAAACTTGCACACACAAACATGTGACATACAGTAGGTAGGATTCTATCATCCCACCCTCATATCTAGAATATTGTGTGTTCAAGATTGTAGAAGGCTGAGTGGTTCTAGAATTTACACAGAAATTCTCGAATCACTAGATATCCCCTCCCCTCAGACCGAACACATGATATTTTATACATAATCATTATGCAAATAATATCACTCATAATAAAATTTCATATCTTAACAGTACATGTCTTACATATGTTTATATACATGTCTCTTCTTTCCATAACAACAATCTTTCTAGTATTGTTTCTCTATTCTTTTCTTATTTTACTTTGTTATTAAGACATGAGTATTTACTCATGGTTTTAGTCAGCTTTACTAATATTTAGTAATTGTGAGGACACTTTTTCTTTTCTTTATTTCCTTTTTCAATCGTAAATTTCAGGTGTTTATGACACATAAGTAATCTATTTTCTATTCTTATCTTTTTGTACTCCCTTTTTCCTAATATGTACTATTTTCATTAGTTGTAGCTTGGAGGAACTCTGGGTGAAATGAAAGTGTTCTTTTGACACTCATTTACTTCCACAAAACATACTAATGCTAGTCATTCATAGAATTCACCCTTTCCAGAACTATTCCTATAAAATTTGCGACTTTTGTCATGATACTGTCCCCTTCTCCCAGGATCAGCACCTATTCTTTGCTTGTGGGTTGATCTTATGAGAGCACTTCATCTTTACATTCTGCTAGGTACACCCATTACAAAACATCTCTATTTTCTAGGCTGCAGATCTTCCTATCTCCACATAGGTATTATCTGCCCTTTATACTTAGTGATTTCCGGGTATGCCCCCCTTATCCTTTCTGAGTAGGCCTCATGGTTCATTACCCTACTGTACATTTCTATGTATACCATAATTAAGTATCTTCTGGTAAAGTTATAAATCTACCTTAAACTTCGCATTCATTCTTTAATATATCATTTACTCCCTAGAGTCCCCCTCTGCTTATCAACTTCTATACTTTCAATTGGTATTATGTCTGTAGATACTACTTACGTCCCACTATCCTTCAATTCATCAGAGTTTTTATTGCACTGATGTTGCTCATTCCTTTTTCTTATTTATCCATTACTCATTACTATTTTATAGTTGTTCATTATGTATGGGCACCTCTGCTATGTATATTCAATGTAGAACCATCATAACTCCCTATATATGTGTGGATAATCCCTTATGTACACACCTTTTCCCCTACAACACCTGGCGGTTCTCACATCACGACAGGCTTTGTCTTATATAATTTAGTGTTTGCATAGAAGTGTATATTTGTGTGTATGTGGATGTGTGTTCATGTAGTCTGAGTCTTCAGCCTTCTTATCTAAAGATAAGATGTACCATGGGTTATTAGTAACCACGGAAATAAGGAAGGACTTCAGCGATAGAAGTTTATGAATATGTAAAGAGGGAAAAGATAGACAGGTCCTCAAGGTGAGAGTTAAGAAAGGAAAAAAACAGATGCAGTTGCTAGGATCAAAGAAGAGAAAGAAGATAGCCCCAAAGACAGGAAACCCTTCCCAGCCCCTTCCCCAGGACCCCTAACTCTCAGGTACATGAGTGAGATGCCAGAGGATGTTTGGTGTTAAATCATCTCCTACAGAATGGACTTGTCCCACTTTCACCCTTTGAGGTCCCCAAAGGAAACCTTGCAACCCTATGGAAACAGCAAATGAAGAAGAAACAGGCACACTTGTTTCTGAGGGTTTTTTGAAAGGTGCAATGTGCGTTTTGTGTTAGTCATGATTTATTTGTTCTTGCAAATCAAGCTTTTAGCTCAATACCCACCCCTTTCAAAATTTATACAAACCCTCCCATCTATATGACATCTCATAAAAGGTATTAAATACTCTATACAAAATAGAAAAGGTATACACTTCGGTAGAACAATTGTTCAATCAGTCACATCATATTACATTTTCTACAAATATAATACTCTATTTATTTTGTTTCATCTAGATATTACTTTGTTTCTGTGATTCTCTTAAGTCAGTCTCTATATTATAGCCATATCCAGTTTTTTAATAAGATTACAGGATAGTTCTAGATCTTAAAGGAATTCAGTGCAGGAAACTATTTGGATAAAATACCGAAAACAATGCAGGATCCAATGGTCATCACTCCGCCCGTTAACGCAGCATGTTAATGTCCCTGGGGGATAGATGACAGAATAGTTAAAGATTTTAAAGGAATTCAGTGCAGGAAGCTATTTGGAAAAACACCAAAAACAACTTGGGATCTGATGATCATCACTCCAACCATTAATTCAGAATGTTAATGTCCCTGGAGGTAGATGACTCCACCCAGGTCCCATGGATCTGATATTAACTTTTCTTGTGCACTGGCAGACCAGTAATTTTCTCTAAATTTCTTTTGATAGTCTTTCCAAGAGGAAAAATTCTCAGTATTTACTGTACCCCATTATGTGGCTTCCCCTATGAGGTGCCCCACAGCAAATTTGATCTTCTTATAATCTTTCTAATTTTTTGGTAATGCTTGGTTAAACCTTTTTAAGAAATGGGTCAGATGTACATCTACATCCAGGTTAAATTTAGGGAATTGACTGGATAACCCTGAATTAGCTCGCCAATGTAAATTAGTCACAGCTTCACTAGTTTGTACAACATTAGATGAATATACTCTTTTTTTCTACTTTATCCTGGATAAGCTTAATCTCTTTCCACAGGTCGCCCATACCCTTCTTGGTATCATTAAGTTCAGAAGAAGGAACAGGTGATACATTCCAAGATGTTATACTTTCGGTAACATTTTGATCTATAATTTCCCCAAATTGTTCCTCCAAACTAATTACATTGATAATATCAGAGTTAGCTATTTTCTCTTTGAAATTTCTTCCTACATTATCAACCCATGTATTGAACCTGTAATTTGTGATTGAATGACTGGTATTAACTAATTCTGCTTATCTACACTCTCTTGCAAAGTATACACCCCATGCCTTACATCATTATACTTAATACTGAACATTTTTTCGAAGGATCCTAACTTTTCAATGATTCTACACTATCACATTTGTTCGCAATGTCCAGTTCTAACCGTTTTGATAAATCTTGCAAATTGCCATTCTAACATATGATTTATATGAGTGGTTAAATAATTTGTCAACTCGTTCTTTAAATCTATTTTTAAATTCTCTACTTTAGTACTTATAGCATCAAATTTGGTCTTCAAAGCACCCATGCCTTCACATGGATTACTAAATTCTTTACTTTGAGAGTCTACTTTGGCGCTTAACAAACCCAAATTTAATGTTTGAATATTGACAGTTTCCCTCAGAGCATTTAAAGCTTCACTCTGTGTATTTAAAGCTTCACTCTGGGTATCTGAGAATTTACTAAACTTAGAGTCACACTCTGAACTTTGATTAAATTTACCAACACAGCCCAGTCAGGCACTTCTTTGCTAATTTTCATGGCCATAGATGGGTCTTGAGTTTCCCCAACCTGTTGTAGATTTTCCATACTTTTATATGCTTTAGCTCTTGTAAGCATTTAAAACTAACTTCAAATATGCTAATTACACACACTCAACAGTATCTGGTACCACTTCGTACTAAAGCAAGAAAGTTTTGTTTCATGCTCACCCAGCATAGGATTCTCATTGCATAGGTGATCGGATGTGCAGGTAGGTCAACACTGGTGAACAGCAGCTGGTGCCAGCGGCACTGGATGTATGTTGGTTTCCATGTATGCGCCCCCTCGATGTGTGTGAGAGCTGTATACTCCCCACACTGGATCTTCTTGGTTGAAACATTCTATGCTTATTTCTTCTTAGACAAATATGTCAAATACTTATTTGCTGTTTTTATTGTTGTGAGTTTTTCATGTCTTCACCGTTTTTTATTCAAATTTTGCTCCATTGGATACTTGAACATATTCCAATGTCTCGGAGTCGACCCTTTGTCTTATTATGTTTGGTTGCTATGGCAACACATAACAGCTTATTTTCTCATTTTTTACTTAAAATTCCTGTTTTCTTGGTCATTTCACACAGGTTGCCATGTTCTACATCTACATCTACATACATAAATACTCCGCAATCCACCATACGGTGTGTGGCGGAGGGTACCTCGTACCACATCTAGCATCTTCTCTCCCTGTTCACTCCCAAACAGAATGAGGGAAAAATGACTTTCTATAAGCCTCTGTACAAGCCCTAATCTCTCTTATCTTATCTTTGTGGTCTTTCCGTGAAATGTAAGTTGGCGGCAGTAAAATTTTACTGCAGTCAGTCTCAAATGCTGGTTCTCTAAATTTCCTCAGTAGCAATTCATGAAAAGAATGCCTCCTTTCCTCTAGAGACTCCCTCCCGAGTTCCTGAAGCATTTCCGTAACACTCGCGTGATGATCAAACCTACCAGTAACAAATCCAGCAGCCTGCCTCTGAATTGCTTCTATGTCCTCCCTAAATCCAATCCGATAGGGATCCCAAATGCTTGAGCAGTACTCTAACGTGTTGTGACGAATTAAAGTGTGAAAGTAGACATACAAACTTTCCTTTTTCTCAGTTAATGATGTATTTGACTTTCATGCACAATATAATTCACACTTTCAACATACATATGTAACTTTCTGTAAGTACTTCATATTGTCAAACATTAGAAACAAAATGAGCTACAGTTAAATGAAAGTTGGCTTGATTACCATGACTTTCTTGAAATGAATCCGAAAATATGTCTTGCCTCTTCCAAGGCTGAGATAGGAGTCTACAAGAGAACTTTTTCAACTGTTCTTGTTTCACATAACAATAGTCTATGACACAATAAGCACAGAGCAGCCTATAAACTCCATGGTTCTTCCCAACACACTCACTAAAACCTCTATGGATTGCCCGGCATGTACTTGTCAGTGCCATCTGACCACTGCGTCTATTTTCTTCCCATGACTGATTTTAAACCTGCACACACAAACATGTGACATGCAGTAGGTAGGATTCTACCATCCCACACTCTAGAATATCATAGAAATTCTCGAATCACTTCACAGCATCTGTCTAAATATCTGTGGAGACATTCTGCTAACACACACATAACAGCCAGTGTACCAGATCTGAAATTATTAACCCAGTAAGTGGATTCAGTCCAGCTCTGACTAATCCCACATCTTACATATCAATATTCTATGTACAGCCCCATACAAACAGATTTCCACAGGAGAGTCCACTGATCATTTGAGAAATATTAAGTTTTTCCATAATTTAATTTGAAACATCTAATGTCATCTACAAATGTAGGGGAGGAAAATGTAGATCAATAGATTTAGTGAACCTTCAAAACTAATTTTAGGGAAAGTGCTGTAATTTTAATTATTTTAGCAGATTACGAGGGAACTATAGATTACCTAGAGAAGTTTTCTACATATTTTGTTATTGAAATATTATCAATATATGACATTAAATACTATGTTACAGCTACTTTACTTTTGAAAACAAAATTGTGTGATTACTTTGTCTTGTGTGCTATTCGTGAAGTCATACCAAATACAGTTTTGCAGGTGCAGCTGAGTTAGGAATTGTCTCTAAACTTCATGTGAAGATAGTTGATGTGGAGGACAGACCAGTTGTACAATTTGAGAGAAGCCATGTTGCTGTCAACGGGAGTCAACCAAGCAGAATGGTCACTATTAACGTGAGTCTATAACTTGTTTCTAGCTGCTTATATATAATCATCCTGCAGTACTTGTCACAATGATAGAAAATGTAGGATACATCTGAGTATAGTGTGTGTATGTAGTATTATGTTATTATTTTGCACTTTTTGTTTTTTTCTTTGAAAACATTTGTGAATCCTTTGCAATTGTTGTAATGCTTTTCTAAAGATTTTTTTTTTTTGGGGGGGGGGGGTTGGAGGAAGGGGAGGGTGTATATTCTTGCACATAGATCCTCATTCATTCCTTCAAACTAGATGTTATTTTATTGAATTATTAATACATTAATCATGTTTTGTAAATTCCATCCAAAGGAGAACCTTCAGGAATGTAGAACATGTGAAGATAGACATACAGAGATGAAATAACTGTGAAAAAGAACTTTTATACCCAGGAGACATTTAAACATAGTACTTAATTTAGCTTATTATCATTCAAATTTATTTCTGATACCAGCAAGTCACTTTTAATTATCTGAAATGTGAGTAAGACTTAAACTGTTTGCTGTGAACCAGTTGTAAATGCATTCGTCTACCATAAAGGCTGTGCGTGACATGTTGAATTTGAGCCGTTGATTAATATGCTTGTGGTTTGAGCAAATAAAACAATTTTTATTATTAATACAAAACTATTTGAGTCCGATTTATGGTTAGGTACAGGAGAAGAAGAGCCAGATATTGCCCCCCTCCTCCCTCCAAAAAATCAACATATCCTTATTTCGAGTTTTGTTTTAATCCTGTGCTGTAGCTTTTCGCTATGAACAACTTTTTCCTAATCTTGGAGATAAGTGATGATATTAATGCAATTAAAAATTTGGTTTTACAAGTAAAATTTTGTGCTGCACAGACTCAGGCACCCTGACAAGTCACTTAATTACATGTCAAAATCAGTGAATTTTACATCAAAATAATTTTGTGTGTTTTGTTTTTAAATATGGTACTGTAAATTCACCTTTTAATGTACAAAAAACAAGATGAAAACAAATTGCTATTTCATTTAAAATGAAGATGGAGCTGCTTAGGTAGTTTATGGTTTATGAAACAAAGTTCAATAATGGAAGTTTGTAAATAGTATGGCACTGGTAACTTTGCACAGTCAACAATAATCAAAATATGGATCAAAATAGAGCAATGTTTTAGTGTAGTATGTTTGAGACACACAGAAAATGTGGGAAATGACTGAACATGAAGAGGCAGAGACTATGTTACTTGTTTGGCCAAAACAAACTTGGTTCCAGAACACTCCTATATCCAAATATTTATAGCTGAAAAATGTTGATGAATTAGCACAGAAAAAAGGTATTGAATTTTATGCAAAATCATTCTGGGTTGGAATGTATAAAGAAAAGGAATAAAGAAGCTCACCAACTATAGCTACAGATTCATTGCAGTATATGTTGGCTTCAGTACTTGAGCAATATGTTATAAAAGATGTCTTCAGTGTTGAGAAAACAGGCTTATTTTACTGGTACTTACCCAATATATAATTGTTGTTTAAGGAGACTATTGTTTCCAGGGGAGTGGGGGATCTCTAAAAAAATACTTATTGTATTGGTTAGCTGTACTTCAGCCTGATCTGAAAAAGTTATCCTTATTTGTCACTGGTAAACAATTAAAAAGAGTATTTTAAAATGTAACGATATCATAGTTGAATAAATGTGGACACTAATCATCAGTCAGAGTCAGAAATTTGAATAAGTAATTTTTATGAGGAAATCATTAAGTCCAAATTACTGTTGATAATTGTCCAGAACACTCCAGTATTAAATTCAAAATTGTTGTTGTTGTGCTCTTCAGTCCAGAGACTGGTTTGATGCAGCTCTCCATGCTACTCTATCCTGTGCAAATTTATGCCACTTAAATTTTTGTCCCTGAACTTCTCACCATTTTACAACTGTGTGCACGATACAGCTTGGCTCCTATGAGAGAATTATGTAAAAGCAATTGAGACACCACCTCAAAAAATTTTCCAATTTACTGACATCCCATTTCCACCTCATAACACCACTCATTGCCCATCATTATCTTCCTAAACCCCAGTGAACCCCCATATTCCTAAACCCCAGTGAACCCCATATTAATTCCCCATAGAGTCTATGCCCTGCCTTGCTGATCTTTCCTCCATTGGCAACATCCCCCCAAAATCTACTCTCCCTTTTAACCCAAACAGCAAAGACCAAATAGGTGAAACAGGAGAAAAATTCATATAGTCGCAGGTTTTTATACAGTGGTAGGACAGAGTGCCATGAACAACATATTAAAAGTCCAGAGTGTTGGGATGTGAGTGTGGGGATGGAGGAGCACTTATATTTTACTTTTTTATGTTCTTCTTAAATAACTCAAAACCCATGGCTCCCAACAAAAATGTTACCCAGTACAAAATTAAATTACATAAACTGTCCTACAAAAAAGGTCCCTTTCATTTCTTCTCTAAGAGTAATAGTTTCAGCTTTGCAGGAGATGAAAAATCACATTCATTAAAAATTGTATTTTAATGGTTTAAAATTAAAGTTTATTGTCAGATGAAGTGGGTTAAGAACAAATTTTAGATATCCATTGCCATATACAAATGCAATACCTGTAGAGCTGTATTAATGGATAATTCTGTTCTGAGGCTGTAACAGGGTCTTTCCAAGGCTCTCCTTACAATTCACTGGTGACACAGTGCTGCATAAATATCTGAAAGGTGTGGGGAGGGATGTTTATTTTCACAAAGTTAATTAATACACACGGAGTACAGATATGAGTTACAACACTAATGCAAGAAACATATGTGAACAGAATGTATGTAAATCTCTGCATGTCATTCTACACATCTAGAGAGGAAATTGCTTCTTGATCATCCTGTATAGCAGTTCCAGCATTCTTCCAGGAAAGGCCATTTCACCCACCACAAGTGCACTTGCTTTTCAGTTCACAGACTGGCTACTCCTCTCCAATATTTTCTGTACTTTTTTTCTAATGTGAGTAGACAAAATAACTTCACTGAGCTTGGGTTTGTGTAGAGGAGTTATTTTCAGTTTATTAATTGACTACTTATTTGCAGTTTTTAAATGAACTTTTGTGTAAAATTCATTCCTCTATATGATGGCTGAGAAGCGTTTAATTTGTAAATATGATTTTTTTGGTGATCTGTGGAGTGTTGGTCAAAAAGGGATTGGATTGGTAAATTTGGCACCTGGCTACTGTCTGTCATTAACACTGCGGTGTAACTACTTGATGGTGAATTAGTGTACTTCTCTCACTCTTAACTGTGTTTCTGGTAGATTGCAGAAACCTCTTTCATTTAGGAAATACAACCATTTGTAGAGTGGGCTGCACTAAGTGGAGCCACTTGCCACACTTTCTAGATAGGTGTGAATATGTCTGCTGTAATGCATTGCTTAACTTGTTTTTAAATATCTGAATTTATATAAAAGCTAGGTGACCTACTTCCATTGCAGAGGGCAACAGTTTAAGCCTTGGTCTGCTGAAGGTATTGGGGAGAGGTGAGGATAGGGTGATGCATTTGATAATCCTTATGCTGTGAAAAGTATTCCACCCATTGATAATGGAGAAATGAAATATGTATTGACTGTGTTTTACACTTGGGATGGGCTTTTCAGTGTGGTAGGCAGCTGACAGCTCAAGCTGTTGAGCTTTTTTGTATAACTTAACAACTGCAAAAAAGTAGCCAATAAACTGAAAATAACTCTATTATATAACAGTTTTGAAAATAGCTGTCTCTCAGCAACCATATATAAGTTTCAATGGAGAGCTAACACAGCCAACTGGCTGCAAATAAGCACTAGCTCAGCGAAGTTATTTTATCTGCTCTCATAACAGAACTGGACAGAAAATTCTGGGGAGGTATAGTCTGTCTGTAAACTGAGAAGCAAGCAGCGCTCAGTGTGGGGGAAATGGTCTTTCCTGGAAAAATGTTACAGTCACCATACAAGATGACTAAGAGCAAATTTCCCCTAACATGTCAGAACAGTGTGCAGAGATTTATGTAGAATCTGTCCATATGTGTTTCTTGTGTTAGTATTGCTAGTAACACATACCTGTATTCCATGTATTGTTAATGCACTTTGTGGAAAATAAACAGAGTGGCATTTCTGCACAATGCATAGTACAGAAGGCTCTGAACAACTTTGTGAAACACCCAGTACTTGCTTCTTGTGACATACACTCCTGGAAATTGAAATAAGAACACCGTGAATTCATTGTCCCAGGAAGGGGAAACTTTATTGACACATTCCTGGGGTCAGATACATCACATGATCACACTGACAGAACCACAGGCACATAGACACAGGCAACAGAGCATGCACAGTGTCGGCACTAGTACAGTGTATATCCACCTTTCGCAGCAATGCAGGCTGCTATTCTCCCATGGAGACGATCGTAGAGATGCTGGATGTAGTCCTGTGGAACGGCTTGCCATGCCATTTCCACCTGGCGCCTCAGTTGGACCAGCGTTCGTGCTGGACGTGCAGACCGCGTGAGACGACGCTTCATCCAGTCCCAAACATGCTCAATGGGGGACAGATCCGGAGATCTTGCTGGCCAGGGTAGTTGACTTACACCTTCTAGAGCACGTTGGGTGGCACGGGATACATGCGGACGTGCATTGTCCTGTTGGAACAGCAAGTTCCCTTGCCGGTCTAGGAATGGTAGAACGATGGGTTCGATGACGGTTTGGATGTACCGTGCACTATTCAGTGTCCCCTCGACGATCACCAGTGGTGTACGGCCAGTGTAGGAGATCGCTCCCCACACCATGATGCCGGGTGTTGGCCCTGTGTGCCTTGGTCGTATGCAGTCCTGATTGTGGCGCTCACCTGCACGGCGCCAAACACGCATACGACCATCATTGGCACCAAGGCAGAAGCGACTCTCATCGCTGAAGACGACACGTCTCCATTCGTCCCTCCATTCACGCCTGTCGCGACACCACTGGAGGCGGGCTGCACGATGTTGGGGCGTGAGCGGAAGACGGCCTAACGGTGTGCGGGACCGTAGCCCAGCTTCATGGAGACGGTTCCGAATGGTCCTCGCCAATATCCCAGGAGCAACAGTGTCCCTAATTTGCTGGGAAGTGGCGGTGCGGTCCCCTACGGCACTGCGTTGGATCCTACGGTCTTGGCGTGCATCCGTGCGTCGCTGCGGTCCGGTCCCAGGTCGACGGGCACGTGCACCTTCCGCCGACCACTGGCGACAACATCGATGTACTGTGGAGACCTCACGCCCCACGTGTTGAGCAATTCGGCGGTACGTCCACCCGGCCTCCCGCATGCCCACTATACGCCCTCGCTCAAAGTCCGTCAACTGCACATACGGTTCACGTCCACGCTGTCACTGCATGCTACCAGTGTTAAAGACTGCGATGGAGCTCCGTATGCCACAGCAAACTGGCTGACACTGACGGCGGCGGTGCACAAATGCTGCGCAGCTAGCGCCATTCGACGGCCAACACCGCGGTTCCTGGTGTGTCCGCTGTGCCGTGCGTGTGATCATTGCTTGTACAGCCCTCTCGCAGTGTCCGGAGCAAGTATGGTGGGTCTGACACACCGGTGTCAATGTGTTCTTTTTTCCATTTCCAGGAGTGTAGTTGAGCAGAGAGAGTGGGAAATTAACTGCTCCCTCTTCAGTTTCTAAACCTATGAAGGTGGGCAGTGCATGACCACAATTTGGCAATCTACCATCCCTCAGGCATTTATGCCAACCGTTCCAACCCGCACCCTTTGCACCCTATTACATCCCCACAACACAGCCTATTACATCTCTTAATATGGCTCTACTGCACCTAGATGTGGTACGCAAATTTATTACTTCTTCTTAACCCACTTCATTTAATAGTAAAAATATATTTTATACCATTAAAACATTATTTTCAGCAATCTGTGATTTTTCCGTCCTCTGCAATGTGAAACAGGCCTGAAGATGATGTGATTGGAACATTGCCTAATAAAACATTGTCAAAATAATGGATATTGGTTCAGTATTAATACATTTTGGAAACTATCTGTCCTAGAAAAAAAATTCATAGGACCTTTTCTGTAAGAAACTTAATTTAGTTTAACTTTGCACTGGGAAACATTTTCTACAGAAGCCCCAGTTTTCAAATTAGTCAAAAAAATTCAAAAGTGAGAACTATATGGCCTCCCATCTCCAAGCTCAACCAGTCAGGATTTTTTTTTTTTTTTTAATTCCTACAGCAGGAACATGTGTTTGCCACCAGTCCCTTTAACAAAAGCCTACCAAAATTGAACACTGAGTCTGGCCCCTCCAATTTCAAACTGCTGTCCAACCATGACCATCCCCCACTCCCACTTAATCACTGCCTGATTATCTTCCAGGAATTCATTATCTCCAACTTTGCCTCACACTTCTTTCCCAGGCACTTTCCCAGGAATGTAAATCTCTCAGTGGAGTACAGAATAGCCATCCTGAACCATAAGACAGATAACAGTTTAATAATCCTCTCTGCACACAAAGAATTCTCCTCTGTTGTGATGAAACACAGTGATTATCTGACTGAAGGTGCCTCCAACGAATTCCCACAGGCTAGCCTACTGTATTGAATAACAAGCCACTTCCTTCACTGACCTCCCATTATTGGCACCTGGATTTCTGCATGTCACTGTTGACAACGTTCCCCATCCTCATGGCCAAACCACTATTAAACACTACTTCTCCCAACACCCGTCTGACTCCAATCCCACCACCTCATTCCTTATACATCGAACTAGCTGCTCAGGCTTCTCTTTTGAATCCAGGATGTACAAACAAATCTACAGCACTACCATAGGCTTAAGCATGGAACTTTCCTGTGCCATTCTGTGTATGAGCCATCTAGGGGAAGCCTTACTAGCCACCAAAAGTCCCAAACCTCTTGTTTAGTTCAGGTTCATTTTTTATATATTCTTGATCAGGAAACAGGGTCCATACACCTATCCACATTCCTACAACACCAATCACATCAACACCTTCTCTCTCTTCCACTTCACCTGGTCTTCCTCAGCTAAGTGTGCCACTTTTTTGGATCTTCACTTCCACCGCTCTGATGGTTTCAACCAAAACGCTGTCCATATCAGGCCCACTAGCCATCAACAGTGCCTACATTTTGATAGCTGCAATGCCTTCCACACCAAAACTTACTTCCGTATAGTCTGGCCACTTTTAGACATTGCATCTGTGGGGATGGGCAATCCCTTACTCATTATACTGAAGGTCTAATCCCCTCCTCCCCCACCCCCTCCTCCCTCCCCTACACACAGAATCTTATCCTTCAACCAGTCCCACCAACCAGCTGCAAAAGAGCACATCCCTCATCACCCAGTATCATCCCAGATACAGCTGAACCATATCCTTCTCCAGGACTTCAAATATTTATCATAGTGACTGGAAATGAGGAGCATCCTACACACAATCTGTCCCACTCCTCTCAAAGAACAAAGTAGTATTCCACTGCTCACACAGTCTACACAATATTGTAGTCAATCCTTAAACCACACCTACTCCAAACCTCTTACCATGCAGGTCATACAGAGGTGTGAGATTTGTCTGAAGCACCCACCCATCACACCACATATGGTGTCATGCACTTGTCCTATCCTGTCAGAGGCAGGGCCACATGTGTAAGCAGACATGTCATTTACCTGGTGTGCAGTGATTTCTGTACAGAATTTTATGTGGGCATGACTATCAATCACTCATCCACCCAAATGAATAGTGACCAGCAAACTTTGGCAATGGCAGAGTTGACTACCTAGTGGCAGAACATTGATGACCTCAGCATGCTCAACCAGAATGGCTGCTTCACAACCCGTAACGTTTGAGTCCTTCTACTCAACATGAGCTTCTCTTAATTATAAAGGTGGGAGCTGTTCTTCCGGCTCATCCTTCAACCTTCAATGATATAGTCCTCCTAGCCTGAATCTCGACTAGCCACTGTCCCACATGCACCTCCACACTACTCCAGGATGTAATGTCAGTCACCATACACCGATGCCCTCTTCCTTGAAGCCTCCGAATCCACTCCTCTATGTCATTGTGCACTGCACACAGCATCCCCTGCCTGCAGCCAGAATGATTTCACTGGTGTCATAATCCTATTCTGTGCGCTTACTTTGTCTCCCTCCCAGCCGTATACCACCCTTCCTCAAGCTGTCCCTCCCGCTTTCCTCCTCCTTTCTTCCCCTGACACAACCCCTTACCCCAGCTGGGCTACAGTGCTACCACAACATACTCAGCTGGGACAATGTAGCTATACAGGTGCATGTTTTTGTTTTTGTATGTGAGTGCATATGTGTAATGTATAACTTTGAAAAAGGATTTGTCCAAAATCAAGTGAAGTTTCAGGTTTATGTACCTTTTGATGACTCAGTACATCTACTATTCAGCCAGTAATCTTCAAATTACATTCTGCCAGTTCCAAATTTATAAGATGCGTTACGCATCTGTATGGAATTGTTTTTGATCTTCTGGGATTTTCCAAGGAATCAGATTCGCATACAGAAACTTAATCATGAAATGAAAGCTTCTAGATTATTATATTGTCCTGGAGTATGACTGGATGAATGTGTTGCAGTCAGTGATGTTGTTGTTGTTGTTGTTGTTGTTGTTGTGGTCTTCAATCCAGAGACTGGTTTGATGCAGCTCTGCATGATATTCAATCCTGTGTAAGCTTCTTCATCTCTGAGCAACTACTGCAACCTACATCCTTCTGAACCTGCTTAGTATACTCATCTCTTGGTCTCTCTCTATGATTTTTACCCTCCACGCTTCCCTACATCACTAAATTGATGATCCCTGGACACCACAGAATGTCTCCTACTAACTGATCCCTTCTTCTAGTCAAGCTGTGCCACAAATTCTTCTTCTCCCCAATTCTGTTCAGTACCTCCTCATTAGTTACATGATCTACCCATCTAAGCTTCAGTATTCTTCTACAGCACCACATTTCGAAAGTTTCAATTCTCTTCTTGTCTAAACTATTTATCATCCATGTTTCACATCCAGACATGGCGACACTCCATACAAATACTTTTAGAAAAAGACTTCCTGACACTTAAATCTATACTCAATGTTAGCAAATTTCTCTTCTTCAGAAACACTTTACTTGCCATTGCCAGTCTACATTCTATATCCTCTCTACTTAGACAATCATCAGTTATTTTGCTCCCTAAACAGCAGAACTCATCTACTGATTTAAGTGTCTCATTTCCTAACCTAATACCCTTAGCATCACCTGATTTAATTACTCTACATTCCATTATCCTTGTTTTGCTTTTGTTGATGTTCATCTTATATCTACCTTGTTGTAACTGCGGCCAGAACGGTAATGGGCTTGATGTGATGGAAAGCACGGCGGGACCCGTGGAGCGGCCCGCAAACAACAACATAACAGGAGAGGACTGACACAACCAATGAAGGACCTAATGAACAACAACAAGATCAAAACAATGACAATGGGGTCTTCGACGTCCATGTCATCTGGCACAGATTCAAATTCCGCGGCGCATTGTATCATACGCCTTTCAAGACACTGTCCATTCTGTTCAACTGCTCTTCCAGGTCCTTTGCTGTTACAAATTACAAATTTATTCACAAATTTCAAAGTTTTTATTTCTTCTCCATGGATTTTAATTCCTACTCCAAATTTTTCTTTTGTTTCCTTTACTGCTTGCTCAATATACACATTGAATAACAGACCATTCGTACCATTGAGGACTGATGCCGAGAACATCAATGGCACACTAGACTGCAACAGCCCAGTAAGTCGGCAATCGCTGAGCATTGCCTGTCGGAACTCCACAGCATGGATTATGACCAAACCAAAGTCCTGACACAGACTTCCAAATACTGGGACTGTGTCATCAAAGAAGCCATAGAGATCAGAGTAAGGGAGCCACAACTAAATCGTGACAGCAGTTACATCCTTAGCAAGGCATGGGAACCTGTGATCACCCTGATTAAGAAGAAAAAGGATATTTCCCAGAGTGTACCGACTTTGGGGGAGGAGGGAAGAATAATGAGAGCGGTGCTGGCAGACCCTCCTGAATGAGAAGACCTAGGATGCAGCACCCAGATGGCGGGAGAACGGACACTGTACCTGGACGCTGTACCTGTACCTGGACCGCGCATGGGGCGCGGACCCCATCAACTCATAGGAAGTGCCTATATATACATGGCGCAGACCCACTGCCAGTCAGTACATCAGCACACCTTATGTGGTCGATTGCCGAAATATTGTGTCCTATGCACACTCAAACCAGGCTGTTCACCCGAGATTTATTTTGTTATAAAATAAACCTGGAGAAATTGAAGAATCATATTGTTGAGCTTCCATTCCTGATTTGATTTGATTTTTATTTGGTCCTGTTGATAACATACTGTATAAGTAGTGTACTAGTAATGCATAACAGGCCCAGGTAAATAATAAATTATTACATGAGCATTTAATACATCACAAGCAGTGGAACTTCATATAGTGAGCATAATTCATTTCAAAATCTTACTCATAGTGCAAAACACTCATTAAGCAAAACAATTTATCCCATATAAATTGCTGTAAAATACAATACTGTGCTCCGTGCAGAAAAAGTACTAAAATTTTATCTTATACATGCCATTTATTCAAAGAAAATTACACATACAGTATTATGTACATTATTATTCATGATACTAATTCTGTTTTACTAGGAAGCTATCTATAGTCATTTTTTTTTCTACCAATACTTGAACACTTGGCAAAAATGTGACACAGCATTATTGTCAAATAAATTTATAATCTGTGTAACCACTGCTTTGTTGGGGTGATGATTTTCAGAGTACGATGTAACTGATTCCCATACTATCAGCATTTCTCTTATTGTGCCAGAAGAGTGCTGCTTTGCTGTTACCACCTCCTCCTCTCCACACCTTCCTGCTATGAAACACACTGCTCTTTGGTGGTCATTTCTTGGCTGTGATCTTCCACAAGCTCATCAAGATAATTGTTATCCACTTCTAGTCCCATGCTCTTGGCCAAAGACACAGTCTCATTAACAGGTACTGACTTAAATGCCTCAGAGCCACATTCGACAACACACTCTGGCCAAAGCTCCTTCCAAGCAGAAGTAAGAGTTCTCTTGGTAACCACTTCCCATACGTTTTTCATGATCGTGATGCAGTCGACAATGTTGAAGTGATATCTCAAAAATTCGCTGAGAGTGATATTGGTAGCTTCAGTCAACTCAAAGCAATGCTCAAAGAGTGCTGTAGTGTAGAGCTTCTTAAAGTTAGAAATAATCGAAATAATCTGCTGGTCCATAGGCTGGGATAATGGAGTGGTGTTGGGGGGCAGAAATTGTATCTTGAAGAATTTGAAATTCTTCAAGGAGGTGGTCTTGTATGCCTGGAGAATGCGCTGGGGAAATGTCCATAACAAGCAAGACATGGAGTGGCAGATTCATCTCAAACAAATATTTTTTCACTGCAGGACCAAACACTTCATTGATATAATCCCAAAAAAGATCATGTGTCACCCAAGCCTTGTTGTTGGACCTCCACATCACATTTAACCTACTCTTCTGGATTTTACACTTCTTGAAGGCTTGTGAAGTTCTAATGGTAAACAAGCAGTGGTTTAATTTTCAAATTGCCACTTGTATAGGCACAGAATAGCAGTGTGAGACTGTCTTTCATTGGCTTGTGACTGTGCAATGCATTCTCCTTTGCTGTTATAAAGGTAAGCTTCAGAATCTTCCAGAATACATCCATCTCATCACAGTTAAAAACCTTTTGTTGCAGATAACACTCACAATCTACAAGAATTTTGAAGCTGCTTATAAAGTTCTCTGCTGCCTTTGTGTTGGAACTGTCTGCTTTGCCATGCTTCACAATGCTGTGGGTGCTGGTTCTTCTCTTAAACTTCTTGAACCACCAATAGCTTCCTTTAAACACTTCTTCAGCCACTGATGATCCTGGTGTCTTCTTAACAAGGTTAGCAAAAATCATTCTCGCCTTCTCACAAATGATGTTCTCATTAATAGTGTCACCTTGCAATTGATTTTCATTTATCCACATAAGAAGCAACCTTTCAACATCATCCAGGATACTCTTATCACTCCCTTTGAAGCATCTATCTCTTTAATCTTGTCCTCGTTCTTGAGGATAGTGCAAATAGTTGATATGGACCAATTGTATGTGTGTGCTAAATCAGCAATGCCCACACCATGTTTGCGTCTTTCAGTGGTTTTACATTTAATTTTAAAGTCATTTTCTTTCTCTTATGGTCTTCTTCTCGCAGCTTTATCTTGGGAACATTTCTACAGAGGTCCTTAAAATCTGCACACAAAAAAATACTGTATGAACAGAAGTTTAGAAAAATGTGTGATCATAAGCTGCACTAAGATTGCAGCGAGAAGAGCACTAAAACCAGACTGCAGTACATATGAAAGACATTGTTGATGTGCTGCTGCCTACAATTAATGGTGTGCATATTGTTAAACGTTTCCCCCACTGTGCGCAAACTGCTGGTGATGTCACACTAAATCATTGTCACTCATTATGCAAAACATGAATCGTTAAGTGAGTCATTTTTGTTTACAATTTGTTTTGCTTGTTATGCAAATTGTGCATTACAGGAGGTGCTCCTTAAGCAAGGTTCCACTGTACATATAATTTTTCTTATTTTCTAAGAACAGTTGGTTGCATATAATATTACAGCCTGCAGTTTTCTAGAAGAATAATGAAAGAACACATTTTTATTGCAATGACATAAATAATAAATAAATTTACATTTTATCATCACAGTTCATTCAAGAGATTTTCTTCAATGAGGGATCTGATATTATACTGTATAATTCTTTCATAAAGTCTGCCCACTTGAGACATTAAAGTGATAACTCTATAATTATAGCCACCTACTGCTTGCAAAATGGGCATCATAATCCCAATTTTCAAAAAAGGTGATCAAAAGAAATGTGTAATTATAGGCATCTTAAGCAGGAAAACTTTATGAAAGAATAATAGAGTGAAAGGTCAGATCCCTCATTGAAGAAAATCTCTTGAATGAATTGTGATGATAAAATATAAATTTATTTATTTATTTATGTCACTACAATAAAAATTTGTACTTTCTTTCCAGCAACTCCTAAGGCCCTGACTGCTTCTCCAATTATTTCATTAACACCAGTGTATTTCCTTCCATATTCTACAATCTACATCATTCCTACCTCTGTCTTCCTTGTAGTCTAAGTCACAACAATATGAAAAGGATAGATTGCTACCACCACATACAGGAGGCAATGAGTCCACATAGAGAAGGCACAATGAAGAAGACTGTAAATATTTAAACTTTCAGACAAAAAAACCTTCTTCCAAAATAGAAACCACACACACATTCACACAAGCACAACTCACACACACTTGGCCACTGTCTCATGGCACTGGGGCCCAACTGCAGATTGTAAATGTTGTAAATGTGTCTGACATGGGTAGCAGTCTGCTGAGGTGAGTGGTGGGGATAAAGACAAGCCATGGGTCAAGGAAGGGCAGGGACAGCAGGGTAGGCATGGGAGAGGATGATGTACTGCCTGCGGGAACATGCAGGGACATGGTGTGGACAGGATAAGGTTGCTAGATGCAAAGTCAAGTAACTGTGTCATTTGGTGAAAGGTAGTGTTATAGGAATGAAGTATATGTTTTAGGAAGAGTTTCACACTTGCACAACTCAAATAAGCTGGTATTGGTAGAAAGAATCTAGATGGTGAAACTTGTGAAGCAGTCATTGAAGTGAAGTGCTTGTGTTGGATGGCATGTTCAGCAACTGGGTGGTCCAGCTGTCTTTAGCCATAGTTTGTCAGCGGACATTCATGCAGATAGATAGAATGTTCATTGTCATGCCCACATAGCAAGCAGCAAAGCAATTGCAGCACAATTTTGTAGATCATGTGGCTGCTTTCACAGGTGGCCCTGTCTTTGATGGGATAGTAGAAGCCTGTGAAAGGATTGGAGTAGATGATAGTGGAGTGATATATGGGACAGGTCTTGCATCTAGGTCTATTGCATTGATAAGAGCCATGAGGCAAGGGGCTGGGAGCAGGAGTCGAGCAGGAATGGACAAGAATATTGCACAGGTTTGATGAACAGTGGAAATACCACTATGGGGAGGGGGGAGGAAAATTGATATTCCTCAGTTCAGGGGTCAATGAGAAGTACTTGAAACCCTTATTGGAGAGTACTGAGTCACGTGAGGAGGTCTCCTTTGTGGCCAGACAATGGGTGTGTGAAAGATTGTATCTGACTGAAGAGGCAAAAGCATTTGATTCCATAAACCATGACTTGCATATCTACAATTAGACAAATATGGGATGAAGGACAATGCTCTAAATTGGTTAACATCATACTTACACAACAGAAAACAAAGGGTTCTATCATCTCAGATGCAGTGAATTATTATTCTCACCCATGAATGTAAATTCCCCATCAGTTCTGTTTGCAGATGATACTTCTCTTTTAATTGAAGATGACAACACAGGAAAAATTCCAAGCTCCATCATAAGCATACTGGATCCCTGAGAAAACTGGTTCCAGTTAAATGGGTTGAAACTGAACATTGCAAAAACGCAAATGGTACATTTCAAAACCAAACATTCAAAATGTGCAGAATTTAAAATACAACATAACAATCAACCTATGAAAGAAGTTGGCATGGTCAAGTTCCTGGGACTAAATGTGGACAAGAACTTAAGCTGGAATACACACATTGACTTCCTATCAAATAAACTGTACAGTTTTGCATTTGCAATGCAAATACTAGCAAATTTCACAATGAACATCTATTGGACTGACATGTCAGGACACACTCTATTCCACTCCGTAATTGTAAATGGAAACCACGTGTGTACGTGTACCTCACCCCTCATGCTAATGTACATGTGCGTCAGTGAAAAAGACCAATAAAAAGGTGTTAGCATGTGGACGTAATGTGCTGTTCCAGTCTCTTCTGTACCTAAGGTCCATCACCGTTCCCTTTGGATCCCTACGTAATTCGGTGCTCTCCGATACACACGATCGAACAGCGGAGGAGTGGTACTCAAGCGTCAACTTTAGGTTACAATATCTCCGGATGAAATTAACATTTTACAATGCAACAAATGGCACTGATTACGTATTTGTTTATATATTCAGATGTGCTAACAAAACTAACATGGCTCCATTTTAAAAAAAAACGTAGGTTTGTATTAAACAATTACACTAGCCCCTCTCCTCACGTTTGGTCTGTGGAATCGGTTCGTCAGTATTTGATGTGGTTTACGAAATATATCCAGCGGTAACATTAGGTGACTCACCCTGTATACAAGAAGTTAATGGGCAAAAACGTATTTAATATGAAATCAGCAATTTTAAAAATGTGGCTACAGCAAATTCTATGGGAGAAATGTTATTATTCAATAGAAGAACTCATAGAGGACAAAGTGATAATTTGAGCAATGGGTAATTAAGTTTAGATTTTATTGTATGTATGTATGTATAACAAAATTGTATTATTATTACAATGCTGTTTATTAACATCAGCTGTTCTTTGATTATGGTGAAATTTTACCACAATTTGATGCATCTCCTGTAGCTGAATCAAATGATTTAGATTATGTATGTTATGAGACAAATAACCAAATAAACCACAATCCACAATTCACAAAACATTGGAGATCCATCTCTGAACAAGATTGACAGGGCCATGTGTGTGTGAGTTGTGCTTGTGTGAATGTGTTTATATTTTCTATTTCAGAAGAAGGACTTTTTTGTCTGAATACTCAAATATTTAGCAGTCTAACCAGTATGTGACCCAGTGTCTCCTCTCTCTGGTGAGTAGCAATCTATCCTTTTTGTGTTGTTGTTATTCCATCCTGGACCTTCCATTGTCTGAATCAAATGGATGTGTATGCTTTATATAATTTACTTTTAACAGCTCATCAAAGTAAGTCCTCAAAATTTCTTTAATCTTATCATCATCTGTGATGAGATTTCCATTAACATCTGTTAGGTACTTGGCATGTCCCTTATCTCTTTTCCGGTTCTTCATTATCCCATATAGCTTTCTCTTAATGACATTAACAGTCTCTCTCATTTCATCACTCCACTTGATCAGCCGCTCTTGCTTCTTTCTTAGCAATTCTATATGTTTTATTATCGTGGTTTGTACAGGCTCTGAAGTATTTTCAAAACGTGTTGTTCTTGTTAAGGACAGCAGTTCTTGGTCTGTCATTTCACCATCCTGTATTAAAGCCATTTGAGAAATAAACAGCCCATAGTTCAACAAAATAACTTCATTGCCAAATGTGTATAAATATTGTCTACATTTACTGTTATATTATTATTAAATATGTAATTATCCTGTCTCATAATGTGTTGTAAAAATTGTCCTCTGTGAGTCTCCGAATGGGGTTGCACAGACATTGTTATGGTCTGTCACTGCTAGGCCATCATTGATATTAGTGACTGACAAACAATGGTAATTGAGTATCAAACATTTGTAGTCAGTTTTGGGAATGCTCACAGGTCTTCATATGGAGGGTTGCTGCTTTGTCTAGGCTCAACCAATCTTTTCTTTTCCCTATGCTAGCATTCTTTATGCTAACATTTCTCATGATTAGAAATGATACAGGATCGGAATCACTGGTGCTGTTCATGAGCCAACTGATGATGACCAAGGAGAGATGAACCTGTTGATTTTTGTGAATTTGCCTTAGAGTATGTGGTACCCACACACCCAATTTCTGAACCTACCCCATTGCATGCAAATGTCACACAATAATGGTTCATCACATTTGCCAGTTCTCAAGTACACTGACATGGATCATTGTGCATTAATGCGTGTAAAACATCTTCATCAAATGCCTAAGGTCTTCCTGAACATGGAAGTCATTAATGTCAAAACTAGCCTCCTTAAAATGAGAAAACCACTTTCTTGCTGTGCTCTGTCCAGTGGCATTATCCCCATACATGGTGCAGATGTTTCTAGCTGCCTCCACTACTGTCACCCCTCTGTTGAACTCAGACAGAACATGTCATAAATGTTTCAGTTTCTCTACCTGGCACTCCATTTTCTAATGTCCACAGTTCCACTCACTATCTCCAAAAGGCCAAATGACAATATATTAAAATTGAGCTATAATATAAGAATGACAGTTGATAAATGAACTCATAGCAACTAGAATACCAATATGCAAAACAAAAACACTATGAACTTATGCACCAACCCAATATTAACCAAAATTTACTCCTTGAGTAAATAATACTAGGAGTGCCTAATAAGGTACACTTCAGTTTGCATTTTGTACACTTGAAAAATTTTGTAATCTCCTGCCTGATGTCTACTAACAGTCTCTTAAAGATATTTGCACCAGAATGTGAAACTCCCTTATGAGCCCTAGACAGGTGTGCACAATCTGTATGAAACTTGAAAAAAGAGACAGCATTGGTCGTATAGTTTTTACTATTGCAAAATGCAATGTGATTGCCGTAAGCTTAGTGACAACAGTGCATCCCAATTTAAGTTATACAATATAGCACTGAAGATGGTCACTCAGTGACAGAAAATCGATTTTGCAATAGTAAAAAATATACGACCAATGCTGTCTCTTTTTTCAAGTATACCTGTTATCTGGTCGTAGTGCACAAGACAACATGGAGTCGCCAATCAATACTGTATGAAACTTATTTTATTTCTAATAATGCAATTGGGAATTTCAGAGTTCATAGTAAATATGCACTTATTGTTAACAACAATACCATTAGGGGGTAGATATAATGGCACATTACTGTAAGAATCCCACTGACCCTGAAGGGACTTCTGCAAAATGTTTACTTGTAAATTTATGTAATACAAGGGTCATTTGGAAAGTAAAGAACATTTTTTTCTACAGAAATTTTTATTGATATAATTAAATGAATATGTGTTTTACATACAATTTGATACCCAAGCTACGTTTCTACCTCATCACTGTTCAGACTTAGGCATATGTCATACCATTTCACTAGCTTTTCTATGCCTTCTGTAGACACAGTTGCCACCAAGTTGTTGAGCCACTGATTGACAGATTCTTTAAGTTTATCATCTATTCCATAGGTCTGTCCATTCAAAAAATATTTCAATTTGGGGAATGTGTGATAATCACTTGGGGCTAAGACCAGACTTTATGGCAGATGTTGAAGCATTTCCCACTGAAGCTTGTCCTGCGTCACTTATAGTGCATGTGGATGCACATTATCATGGAGGAGGATTACTCCACTGGTTAGCATTGCATATTACTTGTTTTTAATGGTGCAGGGAAGTCACTGAGCATTTGACAGTAGGCCTCTGCAGTCCAATAGTTGTGAAATACCTGTCTTCTTGGATTTTTGTTTCAATTGTTGCTTTGAATCCATCTGTCACCACTTCATTGTGAACATTCCTCCATCTGCCATTAAACATGATACACCACTTCCAAACTGCTAATTTGTTCATCACATTACTGTAAACCTCAATTATCTGTCTATAAATTTCAATGGGTTGGATTTTTTTTTTGTCTAAGAAGTGGGTAACACTGTATTTAAAAAGCGAATAACACTATGCACATCACACCTGGTGGGATCACCAATTTTGTCACATATTTTAAAGCTACACATCTAAGCAGTGATCACCCATATTGGATTGTAGCTGCTGCCAAACTGAAGCAGATGAGTGCCAAGATCAGTGGTCGGTCAGCAGTGGTGATGGGGGGGGGGGGGGGGGGGGGGGGGTATGCGGTCACATGTCAAAATGACCCTCATACAATTAACGAATACTTCTGTAGAATTAATATTTATTTACCTTAGTTGCAATCCCCAAGAAGATAGTGTTATATCACAATAACTGATGTTCTTTTATACACAATACACCTGTAGATCTAAATATCTGCGAATTTTTAATTTTCCTATAGTGTTATGAGAATCTCATCTTTTTTATTAAAAGTGCAAATCTGTTTCAGTTTTTATCTCTTATGCTATCAAAACTGCCATTTTTTCTTCACTAATTGCTAATTGCTATAGGTAGATTTGTCTTGTCCATATGTGACTTCCGTTCATCTACATGTACTTTAATTTATTTATCAGAGAATTAATATTTTACCCAGGATATGTTCCATCTGGAATTGTGCTTCACACCAGAAAATTAATTTTTGAAGAAAGTTTTTTATTTCATTTACTGCAATGTTATATATTCATTATCATCAACATTACTTTGCTGAAATCAGGGTAATATGATGAATTCAGCAATAACTAAAGACTTGTTACCTTTCTCAGTGCAGTTAAGAATGACAAATTTGTACACAAACCAGGCATCATACTGTGCAGAAACATTATGGCTGTCTTGTGAACTAATTTATTTGTTATGTATTTCAGCCTCTGGTCTCACAAAGGTACCAGTTTGGATTTATTGGAAATTGCTTTGACGAATTACTACAGGGTGTGATGCTTAAATCCAGATGAATGAAACTTTCGTTTAAAAGCAAATATATTAAAATGAGATACAAATCAAATTGAAAATTCTTTTACATATAAGTAGTGGTATCTTTCAAGAGTAACTTTACTCAGTGTAATCCTCTTCAATCACAATAACTGCCTCCAATCTTGTTCTGAAAGGATCGCTTGCACTCTTTAAAACAGAGCTGTCCATATTCACGAATGCATCTTTGATGGCAGTGCATAGAGACGTGACATTAGCGTGCCTCGTCTTAATGGTAACACTTTCAAGTACACACCAAACATAGTAGTCAAGGGAGTTCTAACCTGGGCTATTCAGGGACCAGAACTGTTTTGATCAAAACATGTCAATATTATCCGAGAGTCAGTTTTGGACACAATGGCTTGTATGAGCTGGTGCATCATCTTGTTGAAAGACATTTTGTCTCCCCAAGGCTATAGTTACCATCCACAGTTTCACAACATTTGTCAATACTTGCAGATAAACTTCTTTTGTGACAGCTTGTCCCTTTTCAAAGAAATATAATGGCCTGATATCCCCCTCATTGAACACAATGCCTAGGATGAGAACCCCAGGCTTCTCTTAAGCATTATACTTGTCCACAATATTGTTATTATTGATCTTGGGTACCCGAAGAATCAAACTATTTTAGTGGGTGAATGCCCAGTGCGAAGACTTTTGGCAATCATGGCTCTTTCGTTGTACTCCACACTTGTCCATAATATCTCGGTCATTTTGAGATTCTGAATGTTTACTAGATGCATATGGCCTTCAAGAACACCAATCACAACTCCAGTGGAACTGTGATATGGCAGGAAATTCGGATTGAAATTTCTCCAGAGTTAAGTGCTGCACCGAGTATGCAACATATTCAAATCATGTGATTATGGTATGTTTACGTGACCTGACGCTGAAATATACAATAAAAATTATTGATTAATTTGTGGTTTGTGAGTCAAATTATGTTCTCTTAATTTGTATTGGATAATGGTTTATATTCAGAAAGACTATACCTTTTGCCATTACATTTTTAAAACTAGCTGTTTATTTACATTAAAGGTACTCCGAACAGGAGGTATGAATATGGAATCAGTTGTCAGCATTCTATCTGAAGAAGGGACAGCGCAGTCTCTTGTAGACTATGAATCTTACTCACAGAGGCTACTGTTTGCACCATATGTCACAAGCTTGCCAGTGCATGTCAGACTGAAGCAGTTTTATAAAACAACCACTCGCAGTTTCTCATTAACACTGAAAGCTGAACATCCTACAATCCTGGGTGAAATTTCAACAGTTACAGTTCTGGTAAGTATACATAACATTCTGTCTCTTCAAAAAGAGAGAAAAAAGGGGTGGGTGAGGAGGGAGGGAGGGAGGGAGGGAGGGAGGGAGGGAGGGAGGGAGGGAGGGAGGGAGGGAGGGAGGGAGGGAGGGAGGGAGGGAGGGAGGGAGGGAGGGAGAGAGGGAGAGAGAGAGAGAGAGAAGGGGGAGTGAGAGAAATACTCAGTACTTAGCCACACATATTTATAACAATTACTGTTAAAATAACTTGCATAAAAGATTTCATGAATGATGAATTTTTTACTGTGTCATTGGACTAAACTTAATCTGTAACTCATGTTTGTCATATTCTCTCCTAGCTAGTCACATAAGGTAACCAAAATCAACATATATATAAGGCAAATGTGTGTACATAAAGACACACTTTTTCCATGACCAAGCACTGGCACAAAAATTGTGGTTGTGGTGGTAGATAGCCGTTGGTCTCCTGCTTTTAGTAAGGGAGTTTGGTCATGGTGAGTGGCATTTCATGTATCAGTGAGGGATGGAGATATAATCAGAATTTTCTAGAAAGTATCTTTTGAACCAGATTTTCCCAGAAACTTCCAAAACCTTTGAAGATATATGCGACTTAACACTATAATAATGTTATTATCAGTAATTACAGTAATTATGAGCCTAAATCCTCATAAAAAATGAACAGTAGTTTTTTGTAGGAAAATTATTGTAGTTAAATTTTGTACTGGGGTACGTTTTCGCCAGAAGCTGTAGTTTTCAGGTTATTCAAGAAAAACCTACAAAAGAGACCTTCAAATACCAGCCTACCTCCACACTAAGCCCCCCACCAGACAGGATTTTTAGTATGTTGTTCATGACACTCCTCCTACCACTGTACAAAAATTTGTTACTGCGCAAATTATTTCCCACATTGGACTGTTTTTGGTCTTTATTAACTGGCTTTATTATATTACCAGTTTAGTTGAGCACTAAAATTGTAAAATTGGTGATTGGATGAATTTTGCCTAACAGTTCTGTGAGTTTTAACAGCATAAAATAAACGATTATATCTTTGTATTTGTCAGACCTGCTGACTGCAAAACCATTGGCTGTAATGATTAACTCTGAATTGATCTGTCAATGTAATTAGTTTTAGCATTACATTTACAAAAATGATTTTTTCTTTCATCACCCTCACAGGCTCACTTATACTAATAACATCACTGAAACAGCTGACTATGTTGCCGTTATAATACTCCAAACAATAGAGACAAAAAAAAGGTTGAATATGGAGAATAATTCATGTAGTTGCAAATTTGTGTACAGTGGTAGGAGGGAATTTCATGAATAACGTACTAGAAATTCTCACTGGTGAGGGGTGAGTGTGAGGGTAGAGGTGTGTTTGAAGGTCACTTTTGTACGTTTTTCTTGAATAACTATGAAAACACAGCTTCCTGTGGAAACATAATCCATTATAAAATTTAACTACATTAAATTTCCTACAAACATATCCTGTTCAATTTTTCTGTAGGACTAATAGTTTGTGCATAGTGAGCAAAAGAATATGAACACCTTGCATGTGGTCTTTGAAGACCAAATATAACTTTCTAGGTTGCATAAAACATTGGTAGGGGCAATTGTATCACCCTGTATAATGATTTATTTTGTGAAATAGTTGTTGTATATAAAACGACAAAGCATATGACAGTGTTTATGCAACTGTATGTGAATTTGCAAAGAAGAAATGCAGCACGTAGAAACAAAACAGAGGAAGAAATAGAAAGATGATTTATGAAATTTCAAGAAGGAGTTCAACAAATAAGAGAAAGGCAAAGTGAATAACAAAAAGCAAACATTAACAAAGAGATGTGAATTAGAGTAAGTTCAGTTAGAAAATATGACTCAGGTAATCAATATCAAATGAATAAAAAAATAGAGAAAGAATGGCCACTCTACCTGAATATCTAGGAGTTTCAATACATAGAAATCACAATTTAGAACTTGAGGGATTCCATTATGATTCCACAAAAAAATACAATGAACATCCAAATGTGCATCATTAGGAAAATGGTCAAAACATGCACGTTCTGCTACACAAAAACATTTAAAGATGTAACTCTGAGTCGCAAATGCCTGGCAGTGTGGCCTCAGTTGCCTCAGACTGCAGGCATGTGTGTGTGAGCTGCATTTGTGTGATTGTGTATGCGTGTGTCTGTCATGTAATTTTGACGAAGGCCTTTCTGGGTGAAAGGTGTATTTGTGGCAGTCTTTTTATTGTGCCTATCTGCAACTCAGCATCACTGCTATATGGTGAGTAGCAACTTTCCTTTCCATAATAGTGTGGAAATAAACTGCAAAATTTTTAAATTCTTTGACTGTTCCAGTAATGCCATTACATTGCCTCAAATAAAAGGTTTGTTCCCCAGTCATTTTACTGCAGAAACTGAATTCACTGAAACTGTATAATGATAAAAGACTCTGCGTCAAACAGTTGCACAATTACATCATTGAAGCCAGTATAATGACTAACAAAGAGAAAGGGCAGATGCTATTTATATTGCGAGTATCTTTAGTGTCATCTGAAATGGCCTTCAGTTTAAGCCGATTGCGGTTTTCAGTAAAGTTGGCTTACAGCATGACCTGCAACAAAGCATTGGACCAAATATTCCAATATTCTGGTGTAAACTTAATCATGCTTCTCACATGCCCAGTTGTACATCCTGTACTTATGAATTTGATTGACCTTATTGCATGTCACTATGGAAGCCAGAGAAATGTGTTGCGCTCCAACAATTTTTTCCAGATGATATGTGCCAGATAATTATTATCCTGTTTACTGAATCCAATCTAGTTAGTTGAGCTTACTGTTGCATTCTCACTTTTATTAAGTTGGAATATCATAAAGACCATCTGCCAGAAGCCCACACATGTTGAAACTTTGATGGTTTGTATTAATACTGAATTACGGTAATATACTCCTTGTCAATCACCAGACAAATGGCACCTAACCAGTGCGAACACTGTTTATTGTAATGCAGCAGGACTCTTCTGCCCAAAGAGACAAAAATACATGGAAACAAAAGATGATATAAACATCAATTTTTCGAAGCAGAGAAGCCTTCTTTGACAAAGAAGGGGGTAGCTTTCATTCAGGTGTACAATCAATCATGGGCTTTTCTTGCTCATTTGTAATCAACTACATGTAAATTGCCTTTTATAGTCAAAGTGTTGTATAGTTGCACTTTATGGGAATAATGCATTGCAGAAATAAAATATGAAGCTGACTACAGTATTTACTACAAAAGCAACAACTGCAGCAAAGCAGTTCTCTTTTGCCAAATGAAATCTGACATGTATACTGGATCCAGGCTTATGGACAAGTACATTGAATGGGCTGCAAAAAAAACTTATAAATGTATGAAATGAATAAGACTGAATGTATCAGGTAACAACCAGTGTAACTAACACAGTACAGCCCATATGACAAGCATGACGTGAAAATATGTGTTGAACAACTCTGATGTTAGCTATACAACCTTCTATCCTGTTTCCTCTGTATCTTGTACACAGAAATGCCTTGGCCTTAAACATTCCATTCAGCGATAACCTTTCCAGGACCATTAAATGTTATAGGAAAATTTCTCATGATACTCTTTTTCAACAGTTGCTTCATCGAGAAACACACAAATATTGATTTGAATTTATTGATATGTAGCTTATTCTGTGTATCCATATGTAATTCTGTTTATAATTAAGGCTGTTCCCATCATTTTACTTTTGAGGAGGGAATTTCATGGAACTTCTCACATTGTGATTTTATTGTTTACCGGTCTACCTCAACAATTACATCATACTCTACCTTTGACCACACTGTAGACATATGGCTTTGAAAATTGCAGCTGAACAACTCATCAAGGAACTCCAGGTCTGCAGCAAGTCGTATTCTGCCAACACGCCCAGTTATTTTGTCATGGGGAAGCAATGGAACACAATTTCCTGACAATAACATGCAAGTGCAACCAGGATACCCTGTTACTTGTGTGACACCGTGTGATGTGCAGCATCCAGATTATGGACAGACTATTAACTTACTGTGTTCAGCAGCAGGTATTTCTGATCCTGTCACAGACATCATGGTACACTGGGAGGTTTCCACTGGTACTGGACATCCTTACAGGACAGTGTCTACAGCTCCTATTGATATGCTTAGTACAAGACATGCTCCTCGTGTGCTAGATCCTATATTCTTTACTTCTGGGTTCAAAATACGCTGCACAGCTATCCCACTGAATGAAGAATGGGGAAAAAAGGTATGCATTATTAATATTTTATTACTTTTGTACAAAGCATTCATATTAGATCTAATGACAAACTTACTAGTTTAGTGATACTGTATCAAATAATTCTGATTTCACAGACAAAGTTTTAAAATAATTGTTGTAATCTGCAAATTGACATGTAGCAAATCAAACTGCTAAATCTTTTCACAAAACTGCGTTATCAATAAAACTTTTGCAACAGTCTCAGCAGTGTGCATTTATGTGTCTGTGTAGTTGTGTGTGTGAATTTGTGTACTTTCTACTAGAAAAAGCATCAGAGTTCGAAAGCCAGGGAAAACTTTTCTGTTACATGTTTCTATATGCCACATAACAGTCTGCTATAGGTGAGTGGTTGCCTTTCCCTAATATTATATATCACATACAATACATTACACATTGTAGTATTTATTATGAGATATTGAACACATAACTATCAAAAATTACAGTTCTATGCATACATCAATGTATACAATTTCATAAACTGCAACTGAGAATGGATTGTAAGTCCCATAGATACATGTTTCTGCCATGCTCACATCACAGTGTAGGTCCTTTCTTAACAGCTGAAGCCCTGACAATGAAGCTGTGACTTCAAAATGTACATTGTGAAAGTAAAAACTCTGTTGAAAAAACAGTAGACAGTCTTTGTTATTTAAGTTTTCCACTTTATTTTTAGGTAAAAAGTCCTTTTTCATATTGGCCTTTTTCCTGTCAATACATTTTGTGCAGCATTTTCCAGTGAGTAGACTCCATTGTTGAAATTAAGTAGTGTGAGCACCTGAAAATACTCGTCTAAAAATGCCACTAAATCTTCACTAGACTCAAAATATATTTCAGCCAGAAACTGCTTTAGGTGTGAGAACAGGTAGAAGTCAGAGGTCGCCAAATTTTATGAATGGAAGTGGATGCTCCAGAAAATTGTGCTTCATATCCCTCAGTCTTTATCTAGACAAAGAACCTTTCTGATGAAAGATAGTTTTCCATACATATTCCAATCCAGGATTCTTCCCACATATTCTTTTCATCCAGTGGGTCTAGAGAACCTGTAGAATACTGTTTCAAGATAATTAGTAAAAAGAATCTCTCTTTTCTCCCAAAAAGTACTGAACATATACATTTCAGGAGGTACAATTGACTTTTTCCTTTTTAGTGCAGGATTACAAGCTTCCACCAACTGCTTTGATCACTGTCTGATTTCTGATATGAAGTACTAAACCCTGTCTCATCTGCAGAAACAATTTGATCTAGAAAATGATTCATTCCCTATTTGGCCTTAGCATTGATGATGATTTCAGTTTTGCATGTTATTGTGTCAGTGAATGACATATCGGGCACCCATCGTGGACCTAGCCTTCTCAGCGTCACCGCTTCATGTAAAATATATAGTACTCTTTCTACTGGCAAAAATCAAACAATGGAAAATCCAGGATGGAATGTAACAATATTATGAAAAGGAAAGATATTACTCACCATATAGTGGAGATGCTGAGTCACAAATAAGATTTTGACCAGCAAAGCCTTCATCAAAAATAGATGACAGACAAACACACATACTCACATAAATGCAACCCACACACACATGATTGCAGTCTCTGGCAAATGAATCCACATGCTGTAGTGTGGCTTCAGTCACCAGAGACAGCAATCATGCATGTACATGTGTATGTGTGTGTGGGGGGGGGGGGCGGGGGGGTCTATTTTTGACAAAGGCCTTGCTGGCCGAAAGCTTATTTGTGATAATCTTTTTGTTGTGCCTATCTGTGATTCAGCATCTCTGCTATATGGTGAGGAGCAACTTTCCTTTTCATAATACTGTTACATTCCATCCTGGATTTTCTATTGTTTGGTTTCATAATTTTTGTTTTATTCGTTCAACCTTCTTTATCTTTTATATGATAAAATTTCCAATAACTCTTTTAAATTGAGGTACAATAAATGGAATTTGTAAATAACAAAAACATGAAACTTCAAATGGTTTTTTTTCTGAATACTTCTTCTTTAACTACTGTTTATTAATCACCTTAAACACAGTGACTACACCCCCAATGCAAACTTTTAAAATAACGTACAACAGATTGTGCGCTGTTACAGACAATAACCACCTTTGAGTGTAAGACAAGGACTGAACATTTTTGTAACATTTGTTATTTGGGACAGCTACAATTCTTTTTCATTGTTTTTCATTCAATTATTAAAATAAAGTGCAATGTGGCTCTTGACAATGAGGTTCCCATTTCTTGTTTTTATTTGCCATCAGCTAATGCATCGTGGTGGTCAAAGTTGTGCAAAGTCCTGTCTCACTTGAGAAAGGGGATACTACTTTGTAAGGATCCTGTTAACTCCACATGAAACACAATTGTGTGAATATATTTAGTAATAGCTAATATAAACACATTGAAATAAAAAACATATAAATATTTTCCGGATCTCACTCAGGCAGAAAAGACAGCAGAGTTATCAGTGGATTTGTACAACTACATGAGGACATTTCCATATTGCGTTAGAAAGGTGTATCAGGTCACTCTGCAGCAGAATGTGCACTGTTTCAAAACTTCCTGGCAGATGAAACCGTGTACCAAACTGGGACTCAAACTGAGAAGCTTGGCTTTTTTGTGCAGTGTTCCTATCAACTAAGATATCTAGGGTTAATTCACAACTTGCCACACAGCTTAGTTCCTGCCAGTAGCTCTCCACTATCTTAAAACCACACGGTTCTCTTGTATTCTTTAACACCCCTAGACAAAAGGATATTGATGAGCAAAAGATTCATTCTGGAAACAGTCCCCTAGGCTGTGAATAAGCCAGTTGTCCACTATATCATTTCTTCAAGAAGTGCTCATGTTGCAGGAGAAATTCTATGAAGTTTGGAAGATAGGAGATGAAGTACTAATGGAAGTAGAATGTAAGGGTGTGTTGTGCATAGGTAGCTCAGTCAGTAAGAGAATAGTCCATGTAACACTTGAATTCAGGTTAAAATCATGGTCTAGCACACAACTTTAATTTGCCAGGAAGTTTCAGAGAGATAGATTCATTCTGGAAAGTGTTACATGTTTTGTTGAAAATAGTTGCCATCTTTAGCCAGATGCAGACAAGAGCTCAGCCAATATCCACACAAAAATATTCATGCCCATTTGTTATCCCGTATGATACTTAATCATTTCAGCCCTACACAAAAGAGGAAGAGAGAGGGGGAGGTGTGGCATATCTTTAGGTCACTGCACATCGAGATAATGAAAATCATAAGCATATGACATATTTTGCTTGGAGCATTCAAAAATGATTGGCACTAAAATTTTTTTGTGTCCTCGGGAACCATTTACTGAGCAAATGAATACAGATTATATTATGGATATTTCCTGACGATGTCTATGCACTTTTGCTATCATTCTGGTAGTTTCCGTATGTGTGCAACAAACCATTATTTGGGAGTATCATGGATGACTGGTGGGCGATTGCATAAAGTTCATAATTTGTGGTGAACTTCTTAGCCCAACGACCTCTTTCATTGAAATGGATAGGTTAAAGTTAGATATAGTGGGAATTAGTGAAGTTCGGTGGCAGGAGGAACAAGACTTTTGGTCAGGTGATTACAGGGTTATAAATACAAAATCAAATAGGGGTAATGCAGGAGTAGGTTTAATAATGAATAAAAAAATAGGAGTGCGGGTTAGCTACTACAAACAGCATAGTGAATGCATTATTGTGGCCAAGATAGACACAAAGCCCATGCCTACTACAGTAGTACAAGTTTATATGCCAACTAGCTCTGCAGATGATGAAGAAATTGATGAAATGTATGGCGAGATAAAAGAAATTATTCAGGTAGTGAAGGGAGACGAAAATTTAATAGTCATGGGTGACTGGAATTCGTCAGTAGGAAAAGGGAGAGAAGGAAACATAGTAGGTGAATATGGATTGGGGGGAAGAAATGAAAGAGGAAGCCGCCTTGTAGAATTTTGCACAGAGCATAACTTAATCATAGCTAACACTTGGTTCAAGAATCATAAAAGAAGGTTGTATACCTGGAAGAATCCTGGAGATACTAATAGGTATCAGATAGATTATATAATGGTAAGACAGAGATTTAGGAACCAGGTTTTAAATTGTAAGACATTTCCAGGGGCAGATGTGGATTCTGACCACAATCTATTGGTTATGAACTGCAGATTGAAACTGAAGAAACTGCAAAAAGGTGGGAATTTAAGGAGATGGGACCTGGATAAACTGAAAGAACCAGAGGTTGTACAGAGTTTCAGGGAGAGCATAAGGGAACAATTGACAGGATTGGGGGAAAGAAATACAGTAGAAGAAGAATGGGTAGCTCTGAGGGATGAAGTAGTGAAGGCAGCAGAGGATTAAGTAGGTAAAAAGACGAGGGCTAATAGAAATCCTTGGGTAATAGAAGAAATATTGAATTTAATTGATGAAAGGAGAAAATATAAAAATGCAGTAAATGAAGCAGGCAAAAGGGAATACAAACGTCTCAAAAATGAGATCGACAGAAAGTGCAAAATGGCTAAGCAGGGATGGCTAGAGGACAAATGTAAGGATGTAGAGGCTTGTCTCACTAGGGGTAAGATAGATACTGCCTACAGGAAAATTAAAGAGACCTTAGGAGAGAAGAGAACCACTTGTATGAATATCAAGAGCTCAGATGGCAACCCAGTTCTAAGCAAAGAAGGGAAGGCAGAAAGGTGGAAGGAGTATATAGAGGGTTTATACAAGGGCGAAGTACTTGAGGACAATATTATGGAAATGGAAGAGGATGTAGATGAAATGGGAGATAAGATACTGCGTGAAGAGTTTGACAGAGCACTGAAAGACCTGAGTCGAAACAAGGCCCCGGGAGTAGACAACATTCCATTAGAACTACTGATGGCCTTGGGAGAGCCATTCCTAACAAAACTCTACCATCTGCTGAGCAAGATGTATGAGACAGGCGAAATACCCACAGACTTCAAGAAGAATATAATAATTCCAATACCAAAGAAAGCAGGTGTTCACAGATGTGAAAACTACCGAACTATCAGTTTAATAAGTCACAGCTGCAAAATACTAACGCGAATTCTTTACAGACGAATGGAAAAACTGGTAGAAGCGGACCTCGGGGAAGATCAGTTTGGATTCCGTAGAAATGTTGGAACACGTGAGGCAATACTAACCTTACAACTTATCTTAGAAGAAAGATTAAGAAAAGGCAAACCTACGTTTCTAGCATTTGTAGACTTAGAGAAAGCTTTTGACAACGTTAACTGGAATACTCTCTTTCAAATTCTGAAGGTGGCAGGGGTAAAATACAGGGAGCGAAAGGCTATTTACAATTTGTACAGAAACCAGATGGCAGTTATAAGAGTCGAGGGACATGAAAGGGAAGCAGTGGTTGGGAAAGGAGTGAGACAGGGTTGTAGCCTCTCCCCGATGTTATTCAATCTGTATATTGAGCAAGCAGTAAAGGAAACAAAAGAAAAATTCAGAATAGGTATTAAAATTCATGGAGAAGAAGTAAAAACTTTGAGGTTCGCCGATGACATTGTAATTCTGTCAGAGACAGCAAAGGACTTGGAAGAGCAGTTGAACGGAATGGACAGTGTCTTGAAAGGAGGATATAAGATGAACATCAACAAAAGCAAAACGAGGATAATGGAATGTAGTCTAATTAAATCGGGTGACGCTGAGGGGATTAGATTAGGAAGTGAGACACTTAAAAGTAGTAAAGGAGTTTTGCTATTTGGGGAGTAAAATAACTGATGATGGTCGAAGTAGAGAGGATATAAAATGTAGACTGGCAATGGCAAGGAAATCGTTTCTGAAGAAGAGAAATTTGTTAACATCGAGTATAGATTTAAGTGTCAGGAAGTCGTTTCTGAAAGTATTTGTATGGAGTGTAGCCATGTATGGAAGTGAAACATGGACGATAACCAGTTTGGACAAGAAGAGAATAGAAGCTTTCGAAATGTGGTGCTACAGAAGAATGCTGAAGATAAGGTGGGTAGATCACGTAACTAATGAGGAGGTATTGAATAGGATTGGGGAGAAGAGAAGTTTGTGGCACAACTTGACTAGAAGAAGGGATCGGTTGGTAGGACATGTTTTGAGGCATCAAGGGATCACAAATTTAGCATTGGAGGGCAGCGTGGAGGGTAAAAATCGTAGAGGGAGACCAAGAGATCAATACACTAAGCAGATTCAGAAGGATGTAGGTTGCAGTAGGTACTGGGAGATGAAGAAGCTTGCACAGGATAGAGTAGCATGGAGAGCTGCATCAAACCAGTCTCAGGACTGAAGACTACAACAACAACAATAGGGCACAGTTGCTAGGACCCAGATCCAGTGAATATGGAGGTTGTGGAGCACAGTAAATGCCATTTCACGCACAGTGGAAATGGTCTGGCCTCTGGCATGTGGCTGCACATTGTCAAGTTGGAGTGGAACATCACAATTCCTATTTTGGTGGCACTGTAGTTGAATGTGTCAGTGAACTATAGTACTGATCACTGTTGAGGGTCATGTTGGGAGCAAGCAAATCCACCAGCAGTATCCCTTCCTCATTCCAGAACACATTCACCACTTGTTTCTGTATGAATAGTCCTGTCTGTGACTTCAAGGTTGAGGGCTCACAGTATACTTCCACTCCATAGATTGATGTTTCTTTTCTGGAGTCTTCTGGAAGAACCATGAGACTGTGATTGTAAGTAGACTCTTAAAGAACTCTACTTGATCTTCACTTTACTGTTGCTCCAACTGTTGATGTATCTCCACATACTTCTGTTTCTATGCAATGGAGAGGGGATGGGGTCCTCATTGTGCACACACCTTCTTCTTCAGATCCTCATGGATAATGTTGTGGAGTCTTCCCCATGATAGACCCATGGCCTTCTCTAAGTTCATCAAATGTGATTCACCTGTACCCCATGATCAATTGACACACAGGGCAGTGATGGTTTGTGTGCAGTTGCTTCATGCTGAGTGCTTTTGTATTTTTCAGCACAGTTCCTGCTGTCTAAGAACTCTGATACCCAACAAAATATGGATCTGCAACTTGATGATTATCTGCACTTATGGCTGCTAATCTCTCATGGATGTTTGAAACAGTCACTCCTTCCTTCTACAGAAACCACATTGTCCCATGCTTGTCTGCTTCCATTTTGTCTTATCGATGTCCACCAGTGTATTCATAAGCTTGAACAAGTGTTGCTGCAATGTGCCACCAATGGGAAGCAGCAACACCATCTGGTGGCAGTAGACAGTACTATAGATTCACATGTACATCAACACACATTCCAGACTGCTACTTTGTAGGGGTTATCGAGGGAGTGCTAATCAATATTGGTATTAAGTAAATATTTAATTTTGGCATGTTCATTATCATGCAGAATATAGAAATCAAGGATGTTTGATTATATTAATTAAGTTACATATAAACAGTAAATGATGTTTAATGTGAAAGGTGTATCAAACCTGTTACACAAATTAATCATTGAGTCTCTTGATATTCCCCTCAGATAATATTTTGTCACATCAATGACACAGGTTAAGTCTCTGACTTCACAGCTACATAGAAAATCACATTTGTAGAATTAGTAATTAGTTTATACAACAATCAGAATACTGCAATAGCCACTGTATATTCATGGTCATATTGAAAACATCCTACTTAGATTATTACATTTTCAGGTGGAAGGTCTACCTGTGAGAAGTGCAACAGTGAAAGTTGGATCCAAAAAGCTGTGTCCAGCTTCCAATGAAGCTCCATCATTCTTAGCTACATTCACCAGTGGTAATGAAAAACAAAACAACAGCAAGGTGCACATTCGTGTGGAGGTACCACATATTGATGGAACAGTGCCTATTATTTCTACTGGACCGATTGAAGCACCACACCAGCTCATGAGAGAGAGTCAATACATTAACCAAAATCCCTGTTCCAACACATATCAAGGAAGTGCCTTCCTCAATGACAAAGAAAATAACAGGTTTGTTCTATTGCAGAACTGCTTCCTGTGATTGTGATGTGTCAATATATGTGACAAGTAGCACCAGAAATATTCAGTCAGCTTTGTGTTATTGCTATTAGTTGTAGAGAAAGTAAGAATATAATTAAGTACTTCAAAAATGAAATTCATCATGATGTTTGTTAATGAAACATCAAAATAACATCTTTAACTTAAAACATTAAATGTGTTTCCCTGATATAGCTGTGTACCTTGTCATGAGGTAATGCATCATTTCCAAGACATGCTATCTGAGAAAGATTAAAATAGTATTTTTCTCCACGACTTTGACTACCGTAAAGTGGGGTGACTTTGAACGGCGAGGCGGCTTTGAACAGCAATTTAGCGTCTTTTTAAAATAAATGCTGCACTCTAGTGTGTAAATATGGAACTGAGTCCAGAGTCGTTAAATATTGTCAATAATCGTTACTTTCAGATATGACAGTTGATATGAAGTAACATTGTATACCAATGCCAGAAAATAAAATAATTTTCTGGAAATGTAAGGTCCTTCACAACCACAAAAACATTTGCCTATTATTAGAAGCATTTTTTAGTTTAGAATTTGAAATTGGTTTTTATGGGCAAGGTTAACACTTGAATGAACATTTACAGAAAGCATAAAATGTTAAAATTATTCTTTGTTGATGTAAAAAAATAAAATATGAAGGCTTGTCTTTCAAGGGGTGACTTTGAACAGTGCCTTCCCTCAGCTCCATGGAAAACATGTTTTAGTGAAGTTTCCTTCAAAGAAAAGTGTAAAATAGTGTTGGACATGTTATCACTGATGATGAAATTACACATATGAGGAAATGGCATTCCAATGTGGAATCAGATGGAGTTTTTTTTCTGTGGCCTAATGTCCCCAATGTGTCAGATTTTGAGAAAGATGTCATTTGTAAGATTCCACCTGATTCTGAGGTAGATAGAAGGGAAAGGCTTCATTTTGAGTTTAAATTTGATGTCTACGACACCTGTAGAGTGTTTACAGATGTAATTCTTTAAAGGTGATAACTTTTTTTTATTTATTTTATTAAAGTCATACAGATTGTTTTGAAAAGATCTGTTTTAAAATAATTTTCTTATTTCATAACTAGCTCAGCACCCATTTCCATTATTAGCAAAATTAAGCCATATCATATGAACAGTTTCAGGTGATTAAAGAAAACTCGTAAAAAATACTCAAATTTTTCTAAATAAGGTACTTTCAAAACAATATTTATATACAAAATATCATGCTGTTTCATATGATAGGGGTGTCATTTAACAGTAATTGACATGATTCCCACAGAATAGGCAAATGTTTCCATGTTCAAAGTGACCCCAACCCATGGGGTGAAACTGAACAGTGAAAAATTTTTAAAAAAATTAGCTAGGCCTGGGGGTTAAAAATGTATAATCTGCTTTATCATATTCAGCAACACCTCTTGCAGCTTCCCAAAAGGGTTCATGTTGATATCTTCAAAAGATTCTGTTTAATGTACAAAAATGAATTTAAAATGTTCAAAGTCAACCCGCTTTACGGTACCTATTGTTGCCCTCAGAATTAGATAAATCCTTACCATACATTCTGAAGTGCTACTCCAGCACCCAACATATCTATGAAACACTCTGGCATGTCCTTATATCTCACCAACCCTAGTCTGCTGAATGTAAATAGTATCCCTGCAAAGACTTAGATGCAAGGACTGGTCTTTGTGCCCGTCCAGCCATTCTAATCCAGTCTCATCACAAGCATATCATACCCTGTCAGAGGTATAATGTAAAATATGCACAGTATTGTATGGTTGCATGACTGCCAACCAATTGTCCATTTGAATGAATGACTACCACCAAATGTAGAGAGGTTGAATAGCATCACTTGCTTTGATAACACTCATAATATGAATACTTGACAATATAAAGTAATTAGATAGATACAAAATCTACTCACCAAGTGGTGGTAGGAGAATGCACATACAAAAAAAGTGAGCTTTCGGAGCCAGTGACTGCTTCCTCCAGCAGAAGGTTTGAAGGTGAATGAAGAGGGGTGAATGGAGAGGAACTGGAGAGGATTAGGAAAAGGGGTAGAGATTCGAAAAGTCACCCAGAATCCCAGGGCATGGGAGACTTACCAGACAGGGTGAGGAGGAAAGACTGTGTCCTGTATTAACAATAAACTATCACTATACTGCTTAATGCTGTACATGTTTGTGATATCTAAATTTAACTGAGTGCATTAGAAAGAAAACTGCTTCTTTGGGAAAAAAGGATTCTGTCTCTTCAGTTGTACCATAGAACTGAAGTTTTTGTGCTGTTAGCAGCTTAATATTTACTTGATTATGAAGGTATTTTTCAATGCAGATATATCTTGTTTTTCAAAGCAAATACATCCTATGTCTGTAAATACTGAGCCTTATTTATAGTGCATTGCTTTTTGTCCTGTAGCTTTATTATGAACATTGCTACTTGCCATGTAGCTAACAGAACTTCTCGACTCCTGAATTTAGATACTCAGGTAATTTTTAGAATGAGTGGTTAGTGAGGTATGTTTTTAATTTTATTTTGATTTTGCCGGGTTTCCCAATTTTCTGTTTTCTGTCAGTCAAGAACTTGCTGAATATCAAGAGTACACAACTCCATTCTGAATGCAAGACAATGAGAATATTTGCATAGAAATTATTTTCGTGTCTTGTATTATGACTGTGTAAATAACATTTTGGCAAAAACTGATTTTTATTATAGGAAAAAAGAGGAAAAAAACGATTATGTAGTAAATGATTGGGAACTGAGTGTAAGAATTCCAAGATACTTAAAAAGTCTTCTGTAAGATGTGTGGTTATTTACTTTATACAGTATTGTCACTTTATAACTACTATCAAGTTCAAACCTCAAAGTAGCGTCATCAGTGAAATACGACACTTAGCACTGAAAATATATTTATTGTGGACACCAATGTACAGACAGAACAGAAATTCCTCTTGGACATAGATTGCTACTGTTTATATGAACATAAAATATTCCAGAATATTCCAAACATAAGAAATTTTGAGAAGCTTCTAGAAATGATAAATACTAAGTGGCAATTATTTGCTAGTGATCAGATCTGAAATGATGACCCACAACCTAACAGGCAGCAAAATTAATTGCCACAATGTATTGCAATCAATGTAGCTTGTAGCATTGCTCCCTCTTCCAGTGTTTTCAGAAGCCAACAACAGCATCCTAGATATAGACCTTGTCAGTGGTACTCTGTATGGTTGTGCTGGACAATCTTCATGTTTGGGTCATGTTACTTCCTCTTCACTATGATGAGCATTGAAGATAATCCCTCCCATCAAAGTTTTGCACTCACTGTGTTGGCCTAGAATGAGAAACTCCCATCATCAGTTGTGCCTCAGACCTGTAGGAGCGCTACATACAAAGGGTATGGGTGACATCTCTATACCTACATCTACTAGATGAAGGGTTATCATCCTCAACTTAATACGTCATGTAGTGATGGAGCATTCAATACAGTATAAAGTAATGGTTTAGTAACTTTTCCAGTAGTCCTATGTGGAAAGTAGGACCATTGAAAAAGTTTTTAAATCATTACTTCAGGCTGTATTGAACCCATAGCATGCTATTGCTGTTTTCTCCTGGATGAGACCAACCAACAGCAATGTCCCTTGTACGACTACCAGTGGGCAAGCACACACCATTTAATACATTTAGTGACTTAATTACTGGTCTAGGGCTGGTTGTATGCTATTTCATTGTGCCCTATATAAATTTGGTAACAATCTAGGCTATTGAGCAATTTAAAGCACAAATATGAAAAATCAAATAAGAAACTAGGAATGGTCCATGTGAACAATGATGTGTCCTGACACAGGTCTTATCTCAACTTTAAATATATTACAGTCAGCAAACACGTTCCCTCAACTGGTGATCATACAGAAACTAAAATTCACAATAACAAAACATGATTTTAGTATAGCAGTGAGAGTAGCAGTTAGTTCCTACATACATTTACCTGAGTGGTGGCATAGTTCATGTAACATAGCAAAACAAAAGTTATATAAAAGTACTACATCAGAATATTCAACACATTGGAAACAAAAAACTTGAAGCAGAAGTAGTCCTAAGTGCACAGGTCTGTTCAAAAAATTCTGGTACATTCATAATTTTGCACTAATGGAGTTTTGGAGTGAAATGCAGTTGGAATCCCTGCACACACCTGTGTTTTGTTGTTAATTATGTCTGTTAGTTATTTTACAAGGTTGTGTTGAGTGGAACATTGTGTCACATAGTTTGTAAATTTTTAGATGGCAGGGGTAGAGGAGCAACATGTTTGCATTAAATTTTACATGAAACTAAAGAAAACCTTTACAGAGACACACCAAATAAAGCAGGAAGCCTACAGTATTGAGTGCTTTAGTTGTACTTGGTGTTATGAATGGTTCATATGGCTTAAAAATGGTCAGACAGGAGTTAAAGATAACCCTCATTCATGATGCCATTGGACATCTACTGATGACACTCACATGAGGAACATCAACAAATTTGTGCATGCCAATCAATTACTGACTATCCAAGAGATTGCAGAAGAATGTAACATTTCACTTGGATCTTGTCATCAAATCCTGACAGAGTATCTTGGAATACATTGTGTTGCTGCCAAGTTCATCCCATGGCTCATCACTCAAGACCAGAAAGATCTTAACCTTGCAATCTGTGAAGAGCTTCTGGATCACACAAATGAGAACAAGAGGTTCTTTAAGAAAATCACAACTGATGATAAAATGTGGGTCTATGGTTATGATGTTGACACCAAGGTTCAACCTTCACAATGGTTTGGGAAAGGTTCTACAAGACCATAAAATGCTCAACAGGTCAGTTCAAATGTCAAAGCCATGTTGACAGTTTTCTTTGAGTTTGCAGGATTAGTTCATCATGATTTTGTGCACAGTGACAAACTATTAATCAGTGGTACTATCAGGAACTGTTGCAACTGCTGCCAGAAAATGTGAGAAGGAAACAGCCTGTAACATGGTGAGACAATTCATGGCTCTTGCATCACAATAATGTACCAACATATCAATCCCTGTTGATGCATGACTATTGCACAAGTAAAGAAATCACTTTGCTGCCTTTTCCTCTGTATTCTCCAGACATGACCCCTGCGGACTTTTTTGTATTTCCAAAGTTGAAAACTCTATTGAAAGGGCAAAGATTTGCAATGTAGACGTGGTAAAAGAAAATTTGCAGACAGCACTTCACACAATCCAGCAAGAGGAGTACAAAGACTGCTTCCAGCAGTGGAAACAGCATTGGGAGTGTGTATCAATTGCAGAGGAGAGTATTTTGAGGAAGACCACACACAACAGTATAAGGTAAGCATAGAAAAATTTTGTGGACAAAGTTCCGGATTTTTTTGAACAACCTCATATTATGTATCAGTGAGCATGGTCTAAATGGAAGCCAGATAGATCACTGGACAATAAAGGACTATATCTTATCTTGTTACTTCCATGGGCCTAAACATAAAGGTGGTGGAGTTTCTATATATATTAAAACAGGAAAGCCCTAAAGACTGCAAACAATAAATGTGTGAGACTACCCATAGCTACAGAAAAAGACTTTGAAATTACTGGTGTAGTGACTGATGATTTTAGATTGTTTTGTGTGTGTGCAGATCACCAAATGGTAAGATTAGCATCTTCCTAAAAAGAATTGCCAACTTACTAAGAATGAACATGAAGTAAAGCATGGGTATATTTATTTATTTATTTATTTATTTACACGTCTAGTTTCATAGGACCAAACTGAGGAGCAAATCTCCGAGGTCATGGAACATGTCAGTACATGAAATTACAACATAAAAGTAATAACAGATAAAATTAAAAGTTTGTGAACCAGAAAAAAAGTCAAGCCACAAGTTTAAGTAAACACAACCAACAACATAATATAAGAATCAGCTTAATTTTTCAAGGAACTCCTCAACAGAATAAAAGGAGTGAACCATGAGAAAATTCTTCAGTTTCGATTTTAAAGCATATGGATTACTGCTAAGATTTTTGAATTCTCCTGGTAGCCTATTGAAAATGGATGCAGCACTATACTGCACACCTTTCTGCATGAGAGTTAGGGAAGCGCGATTCAGTTGCAGATCACATTTCTGCCAAGTATTAACTGAGTGAAAGCTGCTAATTCTTGGGAATAAGCTGATATTGTTAACAAGAAATGACAGTAAAGAATATGTATATTGCGAGGGCAATGTCAAAATACCCAGACTAGTGAACAGGGGTTGACAAGAAGTACGTGAACTTGCACCACTTATTGCCTAAACAGTCCATTTCTGAGGCAAAAATATCCATTTAGAATGGGAAGAGTTACCCCAAAATATGATACCATATGACATAAGCGAATGAAAATAAGCAAAGTAGACTAATTTTCATGTCAAATGATCACTTACTTCAGATATCGTTCGAATAGTGAAAATGGCAGCATTAAGTCTTTGAACAAGATCCTGAACATGGGCTTTCCATGACAGTTTACTATCTATTGGAACAACTAAAAACTTGAACTATTCTGTTTCAATAATCGTATGCCCATTCTGTGAAATTAAATATCGGGTATTGTTGAATTATGTGGTAAAAACTGTAAAAACTGAGTCTTACTGTGATTTCTTTCTCCTGAAAACGATGTTATCAGAAGAAATAAAACTGGCATTCTAGGGATTGGAGTATGGAATGTCAGATCCCTTAATCGGGCAGGTAGGTTACAAAATTTAAAAATGGAAATGGATAGGTTAAAGGTAGATATAGTGGGAATTAGTGAACTTTTGAGGCAGGAGGAACAAGACTTCTGGTCAAGTGAATATAGGGTTATAAATACAAAACACAATAGGAATAACGCAGGAGTAGGTTTAATAATGAACGGAAATGTAGGAGCATGGGTAAGTTACTACGAACAGCATAGTGAACGCATTACTGTAGCCAAGATAGACATAAATCCCACACCTACCACAGTAGTACAAGATTATATGCCAACTTGCTCCATAGATGATGAAGAGATTGAAAAAATGTACTATGCAATAAAAGAAATTATTCAGATAGTGATGGGAGATGAAAATTTAATAGTCACTGGGGACCGGAACTTGATAGTGGGAAAAGGAGGAGAAGGAAAAGCAGTAGGTGAATATGGAATGGGGGTAAGGAATGAAAGGGGAAGCCGCCTGGTAGAATTTTGCACAGAGCGTAACTTAATCATAGCTAACACTTAGTTTAAGAATCATGAAAGAAGGCTGTATATGTGGAAGAGATCTGGAGATGCTGGAAGGTTTCAGATAGATTATATAATGATAAGACAGAGATTTAGGAACCAGGTTTTAAATTGTAAGATATTCCCAGGGGCAGATGTGGACACTGAGCACAATTTATTGGTTATGAACTGTAAATTAAAACTGAATAAACTGCAAAAAGGAGGGAATTTATGGGGATGGAACCTGGAGAAACTGAAAGAACCAGAGTTTGTAGAGAGTTTCAGAGAGTGCATTAGGGAACAACTGACAGGAATGGGGGGAAAGAAATCTACATCTACATCTAAATCTACATGGTTACTCTGCAATTCACACTTAAGTGCCTGACAGAGGGTTCATTGAACCATTTTAATACTACTTCTCTACCATTCCACTCTCAAATGGTGCGTGGGAAAAAGGCACAACTAAATATTTCCATTTGAGCTCTGATTTCTCTTATTTTATTATGATGATCATTTCTCTCTACATAGATGGGTGTCAACAAAATATTTTCGCATTCGGAAGAGAAAGTTGGTGATTGAAATTTTGTAAATAGATCTCGCCGCAAAGAAAACCGCGTTTGTTTCAGTGACTGCCACCCCAACTCACGTATCATATCAGTGACACTCTCACCCCTATTGCTTGATAGAACGAAACAAGCTGTACATCTTTGCACTTTTTCAATGCCCTCTGTCAATCCTACCTGGTAAGGATCCCATACTACACAGCAATATTCCAGCAGAGGGCAGACAAGTGTAATGTAGGCTGTCTCTTTAGTGGGTTTGTCGTATCTTCTAAGTGTTCTGCCAAAAAATCACAGTCTTTGTTTTGCCTTCCCCACAATATTATCTATGTGGTGTTTCCAATTTAAGTTGCTCGTAATTGTAATTCCTAGGTATTTAGTCAAATTGACAGCCCTTAGATTTGTGCGATTTATCGTATACCCAAAATTTTTCAGATTTCTTTTAGTACCCATGTGGTTGACCTCACACTTTTCTTTGTTTAGTGCTAATTACCACTTTTCACACCATACAGAAATTCTCTCTAGATCATTTTGTAATTGAGAATCGAATGTCTGATGATTTTACTAGATGGTAAATTACAGCATCATCTGCAAACAATCTAAGGGGGCTGCTCAGATTATCACCTAGGTCATTTATACACTCCTGGAAATGGAAAAAAGAACACATTGACACCGGTGTGTCAGACCCACCATACTTGCTCCGGACACTGCGAGAGGGCTGTACAAGCAATGATCACACGCACGGCACAGCGGACACACCAGGAACTGCGGTGGTGGCCGTCGAATGGCGCTAGCTGCGCAGCATTTGTGCACCGCCGCCGTCAGTGTCAGCCAGTTTGCCGTGGCACACGGAGCTCCATCGCAGTCTTTAACACTGGTAGCATGCCGCGACAGCGTGGACGTGAACCGTATGTGCAGTTGACGGACTTAGAGCGAGGCCGTCTAGTGGGCATGCGGGAGGCCGGGTGGACGTACCGCCGAACTGCTCAACACGTGGGGCGTGAGGTATCCACAGTACATCGATGTTGTCGCCAGTGGTCGGCGGAAGGTGCACGTGCCCGTCGACCTGGGACTGGACCACAGCGACGCACAGATGCACGCCAAGACCGTAGGATCCTACGCAGTGCCGTAGGGGACTGCACCGCCACTTCCCAGCAAATTAGGGACACTGTTGCTCCTGGGGTATCGGCGAGGACCATTCGCAACCGTCTCCATGAAGCTGGGCTACGGTCCTGCACACCGTTAGGCCGTCTTCCGCTCACGCCCCAACATCGTGCAGCCCGCCTCCAGTGGTGTCGCGACAGGCGTGAATGGAGGGACGAATGGAGACGTGTCGTCTTCAGCGATGAGAGTCGCTTCTGCCTTGGTGCCAATGATGGTCGTATGCGTGTTTGGCGCCGTGCAGGTGAGCGCCACAATCAGGACTGCATACGACCGAGGCACACAGGGCCAACACCCGGCATCATGGTGTGGGGAGCAATCTCCTACACTGGCCGTACACCACTGGTGATCGTCGAGGGGACACTGAATAGTGCACGGTACATCCAAACCGTCATCGAACACATCGTTCTACCATTCCTAGACCGGCAAGGGAACTTGCTGTTCCAACAGGACAATGCACGTCCGCTTGTATCCCGTGCCACCCAACGTGCTCTAGAAGGTGTAAGTCAACTACCCTGGCCAGCAAGATCTCCGGATCTGTCCCCCATTGAGCATGTTTGGGACTGGATGAAGCGTCGTCTCGCGCGGTCTGCACGTCCGGCACGAACGCTGGTCCAACTGAGGCGCCAGGTGGAAATGGCATGGCAAGCCATTCCACAGGACTACATCCAGCATCTCTACGATCGTCTCCATGGGAGAATAGCAGCCTGCATTGCTGCGAAAGGTGGATATACACTGTACTAGTGCCGACACTGTGCATGCTCTGTTGCCTGTGTCTATGTGCCTGTGGTTCTGTCAGTGTGATCATGTGATGTATCTGACCCCAGGAATGTGTCAATAAAGTTTCCCCTTCCTGGGACAATGAATTCACGGTGTTCTTATTTCAATTTCCAGGAGTGTATAAATCAGGAACAGCAGAGGGCCTATGACACTACCTCGTGGAACGCCAGATATCACTTCTGTTCTACTCAATGATTTACTGTCTCTCACTATGAACTGTGACCTCTCTAAGAGGAAATCACGAATCCAGTCACACAACTGAGATGATACTCCATATGCATGCAATTTGATTAATAGTCATTTGTGAGGAATGGTATCAAAAGCCTTCTGGAAATCTAGGAATATGGAATCAATCTGAGATACTTGTCGACAGCACTCATTACTTCATGGGAATAAAGAGCTAGCTGTGTTGCACAAGAACGATATTTTCTGAATCCATGTTGGTTATGCATCAATAAGTCATTTTTTTCAAGGTGATTCATAATGTTCGAGTACAATATATGCTCCAAAATCCTACTGCAAATTGAGGTCAGTGATATGGTCCTGTAATTCAATGGGTTACTCCTATTTCCTTTCTTGAATATTGGTGTGACCTGTGCTACTTTCCAGTCTTTAGGGACAGACCTTTCGTCAAGTGAGTGAGTGTATATGATTGCTAAGAAAGATTTTATTGTGTCTGTGTACTCTGAGAGGAGCCTAATTGGTATACCATCTGGACCAGAAGACTTGCCTTTCTTAAGTCATTTGAGTTGTTTCGCAACACCTAAAATATCTACTTTTATGTCACTCATGTTAACAGCTGTTCTGGCTTCAAATTCTGGATTATTTACTTTGTCTTCTTTCATGAAGGAATTACGGAAAACTGTATTTAGTAACTCTGCTTTAGTGGCAGCATCATCGGTAACATTTCCATTGCTATCGCGCAGTGAGGGTATTGACTGTTTTTGCCAATGGTGTACTTTACATACAACCAGGGTCTCTTTGGGTTTTCTAACATATTTTGAGACAATATTTCATTGTGGAAACTATTAGAAGCATCTTGCATTGACATCTGCACTAAATTTTGAGCTTCCGTGGCCGGTCTTGGGGATTTTGCGTTCTTCTGAATTTCGCATGCTTTTTTCATTGCTTCTGCAACAGTGTTCTGACATGTTTTGTGTACCATGGTGGATCAGTTCCATCTCTTATTATCTTATGCGGTATGAATCTATCTATTGCTGTCGATACTGTATCTTTGAATTTGAGCCATATCTGGTCTACACTTACATAATTAGATTGGAAGGAATGGAGACTCTCTCTTAGGAAGGCATCACGTGAATTTTTATCTGCTGTTTTAAATCGATATATTTTGGATCTATTTTTAGTGGTTTTGTTTGATATGATTTTGAGCCTCGCTACAATGACCTAGTGTTCACTAATCCCTGTATGCGTCATGACGCTTTCTATTAGATCAGGATTATTTATGGCTAAGAGGTCAAGTGTGTTTTTGCAACCATTTACAATTTGTGTGGGCTCAAGAATTAATTGTTCAATGTAATTCTCAGAGAAAACATTAATTAGAATTTCAGAAGATTTTTTCTGTCTACCACCGGCTTTGAACATGTATTTTTGCAAACAAATCAAGGGCAGATTGAAGTCTCCACGAATTATAACTGTATTAGTGGGGTACTTGTTTGTAATGAGATTCAAGTTTTCTTTGGAGCATTCAGCTATTATATCATCTGAGTCGGAGGGTCGGTAGAAGGAGCCAATTATTATTTTGGTACGGCTGTTGAGTATAACCTCTACCCATAGTAACTTTCAGGAACTATCTATTTCAACTTCATTACAAGATAAACTACTACCAACAGACACAAACACACCACCACCTACTTTATTTAATCTATCCTTTCTGAACACGGTTTGCATGTCTGTAAAAATTTTAGCAGAATTTATCTCTGGCTTTTGCTGGCTTTCTGTTCCTATAACGATTTCAGCTTCAGTGCTTTCTATCAGCGCTTGAAGCTCTGGTACTTTTCCAACACAGCTACAACAATTTAAAACTACAGTACTGACTGTTGCTTGGTCAATTCTTGTCGTTTCTTTGCCCTGTACCCTTTGAGACTGAAGCCCTTTTTATCTTTCCCAAGGCTGTCTAACCTAAAAAACACCCAGTCCATGCCACAAAGCCCCTGCTACCCATGTAGCCACCTTCTGTGTATAGTGACACCTGACCTATTTAGCGGAACCCGAAACCCCACCACCCTATGGCGCAAGTTGAGGAATCTGCAGCCTACGAGGTGTGGCTAGAAAAAAACCGGACTAGTACTGGTGAAACAATAAAACGAATGCAATAAGGCTGAAAGTCGCGTGGCCTGTCACGTGACTCTCGCTCCGCCTACTGCTCGAGTTTCATCTGCCTCCTGCACTCAGTCTGCCCGTGGCGTCTGTTTTAAGTAGTTGACGTTTTGTCTGTGCGTCGGAAAATGTTAAGTGTACAGAAAGAACAGCGTGTTAACATCAAATTTTGTTTCAAACTAGGAAAATCTGCAAGTGAAACGTTTGTAATGTTACAACAAGTGTACGGCGATGATTGTTTATCGCGAACACAAGTGTTTGAGTGGTTTAAACAATTTAAAGTGGCCGCGAAGACACCAGTGATGACACTCGCACTGGCAGACCATTGTCAGCAAAAACTGACATCAAAGGGATTGTGCACATTGATTGGGTACCAGAGGGACAAACAGTGAATCAGCATTACTACATTAGCGTCCTGGCTACCCTACGTGAGCGAGTACGGAGAAAACGGAACGATTTGTGGAGAAAAAAGTCATGGATCCTTCACCAAGACAATGCCCCAGCTCACAGTGCGTTGTCAGTGAAGACGTTTTTGGCAAAACACAACATTCCCATCTTAGATCATCCACCCTACTCACCTGATTTGGCCCCCTGTGACTTTTTTCTTTTCCCTAAAGTCAAGTCAGCTTTGAAAGGAACTAGATTTGAGACTGTTGAAGCAGTAAAAGAAAAAGCGACGGAAGTAATGTATGGACTTACTGAAAATGATCTGCAGCATTGCTATGAACAGTGGAAAATTCGTATGGAGCGGTGTAGAGACCGAGGAGGAGAGTACATTGAAGGAGATAACATGAAATTGTAAATAATTGTAAATAAATGTTTTTTCCAGCATCAGTCCGGTTTTTACCTAGCCGCACCTCGTATATGGTCGCAGAACCGTCTGAGCCTCTGATTCAGTCCCTCCACTCGGCTCTGTACCAAAGGTCCACAATCAGTCATGTCGACAATGCTGCAGATGGTGAGCTCTGCCTTCATCTTGCTAGCAAAACTGGCAGTCTTCACCAACTCAGATAGCCGCCAGAAAACAGAAAGAATCTCTTCCGGTCAATAGCGACACACATCATTAGTGCCAACATGAGCCACCATCTGCAGTTGGTTGCACCCTGTATCCTTCATGGCATCTGGAAGGACCCTTTCCACATCATGGATGACTCCTCCTCAGTACACACACAGAGTGCACATTGGCTTTCTTCACGTCCTTAGCTGCCGTATCCCTAAGGGGCTCCATCACCTGCCTAACATTGGAGCTCCCAATGACAAGTAATCCCACTCTCTGCACTTGTCCAGACCTCTCAGCAAGACTGGCCACTGCCACAACAGGCGAGGCCACCCTTGCTGGCTCAGAAGTACTTTCAGCAGTGGGCAGCACCTCAAACCTGTTACGGAGGCATAAGGGTACAGCCTTGCGGCCAGCACCAACTTCTGCCCAGGGATTTGCGACCCTGCCACGGTTTGCCAATCATCATCAGTCAAGTGTTGACCAGCAAGGATGCCCAAATCTGAGGGTGCAGTGGCATCAGAGATCACAGGTGATGCTCCAGGTTCCAGAGGTGCCAAAGTGCTCACCTCGGGTGTCCCAGTGTCACCACGGCCGAGGGCAACATCCTGGAGCCTGTCGACCACGGCCAACACAGCTTCCAGCTGTTTACGGATGGTGGCCAATTCCCCCTGAAACTGTACACAACAGGTGCAGTCCCTATCCATCCCTAACAATTCTTTTTCCTCTCTTTTATCTCACAAGCCATTCAAAACAAACAGATGACCGATGACTATGTGAATTTGCACTATACAGGTCCTAAAACACGATGCTACAACTCTCAAATACTATAATACACACAAAATTTATAAATTAAACTATGCAAGTACCCAAAAACATGCAAAGAAATTAAGAATTAAACTATGAAACAAATAAGTGAGCTCAGAGTACGACTTGCTGCTGGCTGCTGCTTATCCAACAGCGGCAGTAGAAGAAGAATGGGTAGCTTTGAGAGATGAAATAGTGAAGGCAGCAGAGGAACAAGTAGGTAAAAATACGAGGGGGAGTAGAAATCCTTGGGTAACAGAAGAGATACTAAATTTAATTGATGAAAGGAGAAAATATAAAAATGCAGTAGATGAAGGAGGCAAAAAAGAATACAAACATCTCAAAAATGAGATCAACAGGAACTGCAAAATGGCTTAGCAGGGATGGCTAAATATAAGAATGTAAAGGCATATATCACTAGGTGAAAGGTAGATGCTGTCTACAGGAAAATTAAAGAGACCCTCAGAGACAAGAGAACCACCTGTATGAATATCAAGAGCTCAGATGGAAAACCAGTTCTAAGCAAAGAAGGGAAAGCAGAAAGGTGGAAGGAGTACATAGAGGGTCTATACAAGGGCTATGTACTTGAGGGCAATATTATGGAAATGGAAGAGGCTGTAGATGAAGATGGAAATGGAAACGCCATGTGGCTAGGGCCTCCCGTCGGGTAGACTGTTCGCCTGGTGCAAGTCTTTCAAGTTGACGCCACTTCGGCGACTTGCATGTCAATGGGGATGAAATGATGATGATAAGGACAACACAACACCCAGTCCCTGAGCGGAGAAAATCTCTGACCCAGCCGGGAATCAAACCCGGACCGTTAGGTATGACATTTCGTCGCGCTGACCACTCAGCTACCAGGGGCGGACTAGATGAAGATGAAATGGGAGATATGATACTGCATGAAGAATTTGATAGTGCACTGAAAGACCTAATTCAAAACAAGGTCCCAGGAGTAGACAACATTCCATTAGAACTACTGGTAGCCTTGGGAGAGCCAGCCATGACAAAACTTTACCATCTGGTGAGTAAGATGTATGAGACAGGCGAAATACACTCAGACTTCAAGAAGAATATAATAATTCCAACATCAAAGAAAATAGGTGCTGCAAGTATGAAAATTATCAGATTATCAGTTTAATAAGTCACTGTTGCAAAATACTAACATGAATTCTTTGCAGACAAATGGAAAAACTGGTAGAAGCTGACCTTGGAGAAGATCAGTTTGGATTCTGTAGAAATGTTAGAACATGTGAGGCAATACTGTTGCTATGACTAATCTTAGAAGATAGAATAAGGAAAGACAAACCTACATTTTTAGCATTTGTAGACTTTGAGAAAGCTTTTGACAGTGTTGACTGGAACACTCTGTTTCAAATTCTGAAGGTGGCAGGGATCAAACATAGGGAACAAAGGGCTATTTACAATTTGTGCAGATACCAAATGGTACTTATAAGAGTTGATGGGCATGAAAGGGAGCCAATGGTTGGGAAGGGAGTGAGACAGGATTGTAGCCTATCCCCAATGTTATTCAATCTGTATATTGAGCACGCAGTAAAGGAAACAAGAGAAAAATTTGGAGTAGCGATTAAAATCCATGGAAAAGAAATAAAAACTTTGAGGTTTGCCGATGACATTGTAATTCTGGCAGAGTGTCTTGAAAGGAAGAAAAACAAGGATAATGGAATGTAGTTGAGTTAAATCAGATGATGCTGAGGGAAATATATTAGGAAATGAGACACTTAAAGTAGTAGATGAGTTTTGCTATTTGGGGAGCAAAATAACTAATAATGGTCAAAGTAGAGAGGATATAAAATGTATACTGGCAAAGGCATGGAAAGCATTTCTGAAGAAGAGAAATCTGTTAACATTGAGTATAGATTTAACTGTCAAGAAATCTTTTCTGTAAGTATTTGTATGGAGTGTAGCCACATATGGAAGTGAAACATGGATGATAAATAGTTTGAACAGTAAGAGAATAGGAACTTTGAAAATACAGTGCTACAGAAGAATGCTGAAGATTAGATGGGTAACTAATGAGGAGATACTGAATAGAGTTGGGGAGAAATGGAATTTGTGGCACAGCTTGACTGGAAGAGGGGATCAGTTGGTAGGACATGTTCTGAGGCATCAAGAAATCACCATTTTAGTACTGGAGGGAAGCATGGAGGGTAAAAATTGTATAGGGAGACTATGAGATGAATAGACTAAGCAGATTCAGAAGTATGTAGATTGCAGTAGTTACTCGAATATGAAGAGGCTTGCACAGGACAGAATACCTTGGAGAGCTGCATGAAACCAGTCTCTGGACTGAAGACCCCAACAACAACAACAACAACTGTGATTTGGCATTAGTTTATTTTCTACAAGCCATCAACTTATGTCATGAACTACACTATTTGAAACAGAGCCAATGTTGCACTCAACATCCTTTACTACCAAGCTAATGTCATCAGCAAATAGAAATATTTTAGAATTACCCAAAATACTAGCGGGCATATCATTTATATACACATATCAAAAGAAGTTTTGTATCACTTCGGTTCCGAGAGTTCCAGAACCTGTACAGAAAATTGGAATAGAGATCAACATAAACATCATTTCTTTCCTTTTTATTGCTCATGAAAACCACACATTGCATGTTGTACCACCATACAGTGAGACCTTCAGAGGTGGTGGTCCACATTGCTGTACACACCAGTACTTCTAATACCCAGTAGCACATCCTCTTACATTGATGCATGCCTGTATTCGTCATGGCATACTATCCACAAGTTCATCAAGACAAAGTTGGTCCTGTATTCGTCATGGCATACTATCCACAAGTTCATCAAGACACAGTTGGTCCAGACTGTCCCACTCCTCCACGGCGATTCAGCATAGATCCCTCAGAGTGGTTGGTGGGTCACGCCATCCATAAACAGCCCTTTTCAATCTACCCCAGGCCTGTTTGATAGGGTTCATGTCTGGAGACCATGCTGGCCACTCTAGTCGAGCGATGTCGTTATCCTGAAGGAAGTCATTCACAAGATGTGCATGACAGGGGAGCAGATTGTCATCCATGAAGACAAATGCCTTGCCAATATGTTGCTGGTATGGTTGCACTATTGGTCGGAGGATGGCATTCATGTACTGCACAGCCCTTACGGCGCCTTCCATGGCCACCAGCGGCGTATGTCGAACCCACATAATGCCACCCCAAAACAGAAGGGAGCCTCCACCTTGCTGCACTTGCTGGACAGTGTGTGTAAGGCATTCAGCCTGACAGGGTTTCCTCCAAACATGTCTCCGACAATTGTCTGGTTGAAGGCATATGCAACACTCATAGGTAAAAAGAACATGATGCCAATCCTGAGGGGTCCATTCAACATTTTTTTGGGCCCATCTGTACTGAGCTGCATGGTGTTGTGATTGCAAAGATGGACTTCGCCATGGATGTCAGTCATGAGTGAAGTTGCACATCATGCAGACTACTGCCCACAGTTTGAGTCATAACATGACGTCCTGTGGCTGCAAGAAAAGAATTATTCAACATGGTGGCATTGTTGTCAGGATTCCTCCGAGCCATAATCCATAGGTAGCGGTCATCCACTGCAGTAGTAGCCCTTGGGTGTCCTGAGCGAGGCATGTCATGGACAAATCCTGTCACTCTGTATCTCCTCCATGTCTGAATAAAATCACTTTGGTTCACTCCAAGACGCCTGGACACTTCCCTTGTTGAGAGCAGAGCCCTCCCTGATGCAAAGTAACAATGTGGACGTGATTGAACTACAGTATTGACTGTCTATGCATGGTTGAACTACAGACAACACGAGCTGTGTACCTCCTTCCAAGTGGAATGACAGGAACTGATCGGCTGTCGGACACCCTCCGTCTAATAGGTGCTGCTCATGCATGATTGTTTACTTCCTTGGACAGGTTTAGTGACATCTCTGAACAGCCAAAATGACTGTGTCTGTGATACAATATCCACAGTCAACATCTGTCTTCAGGAGTTCGGGGAACCGGGGTGATGCAAAACTTGATTTGATGTGTGTAAATAAGGAATGGGCATGGTCACAACACTGATCCCTGAGGCATCCCCAATTTGAATGTACCCCTCTCAGACCCCACATCACAGCCATTCTCAACACTGTGAATAATGACCTCTTGCTGTCTGTTGTTAAAGTAAGAGGTGAACCAATTGTGAGCTACTCCCCATATTCCATAATGGTCCAACTTCTGAAGCAATATTTTGTGATCAACACAATCAAACACCTTAGTTAAATCAAAAAACATACCTAGCATTTGAAACCTTTTGTTTAATCCATCCAGTACCTCAAAGAGAAAAGAGAATGTGGAGAGTTCAATACGAACATGGGAAAATAATCAAAACCAAACAATATTCTGAAGAATTGTTAATACAACACAATATAGAGGCAGCGATATCTGCACCATCAAGAGTGACCTCTCAAAGTCAGACAGTTATTGACATCATTACTAATATTAGCAAGTATAACTACATCACATGCAGTCCACACAGAAATATCTGATTGTTAAGAATAGCTCATCTGCTTCTGCAGACGTAAGGACATAACGTCTGAACCAAAACAAACAACCACAGGAATCAGAAACATCAGTGAACAAAATATTAACATCTGTAGACCTAAGGTTGCTATACCTACTCCATAAGCAAACATTACAATTTTGACCACCTTTTAAAGTCACTGGAAGATGATTTATGCAGACAAGAAAGAAGAGTGAATTCAGTACAGATACCTATGGCTCTCTAAATATTGTTTCCCCATTCTGAGGTTAGTTTCATGCCTGTGACAAAGTCTGTTATTAACATAGTCTGTAGGACTATGTTAATCAAAGAGTTGAATTTTCCATCTTCACTTCTGCTTTATAAATTTGTTGCCAGCAATCTTCTAGTAAACTGTATATACAAGAAAACTGTCACTGGTTGATGTCTGTATGTAGGAGATATTTAAGAAACTTTAATATGAGGGGTCTTTACAACAGCAATAGAAGCCACAACAATTATTTTTGACTTTTTGTTTGTTTGTTTGTGCAATGTATGTGGTGTTTGCCTAAAGGGTTTGGCAACCCCTCAGACAATGAAGAGTCAAGTGTTTGCATATGTACGAAGAATTGTCTCCCCAAACTGCATCAATCACAGCAAGGATGGCAGGCAGCAGGATGAATACCATCAGAGGCTTTCCATGCCAGGGACCTATTTCCTCCACTGCATCATGTGTGCAGAACTGGCCTGGTACATATTCCTGTGCACCCTGGCTATATAGGGCAGCGCAAGCCAACATGTCAACAGTTTGCTCCACCAGAGCTCTGGGCCAATTCATATGCCAGCTCTTAGCAGCCAATCAATCAGAGCCCAGATTGAAGCCACGTCAATGGGACCTATGACTTTCTAGTGATATCCTGAGACCTACCTGGCAGTCACCTACACTGAACACTCAGCCTCCATCAGTAGGGATTATCAGTGGCATAATGCTGATGTTTCCAATCCCAAAGAAAGCAGGTGTTGACAGATGTGAAAATTACCGAACTATCAGTTTAATAAGTCACAGCTGCAAAATACTAACACGAATTCTTTACAGACGAATGGAAAAACTAGTAGAAGCCAACCTCGGGGAAGATCAGTTTGGATTCCGTAGAAACACTGGAACACGTGAGGCAATACTGACCTTACGACTTATCTTAGAAGAAAGATTAAGGAAAGGCAAACCTACGTTTCTAGCATTTGTAGACTTAGAGAAAGCTTTTGACAATGTTGACTGGAATACTCTCTTTCAAATTCTAAAGGTGGCAGGGGTAAAATACAGGGAGCGAAAGGCTATTTACAATTTGTACAGAAACCAGATGGCAGTTATAAGAGTCGAGGGGCATGAAAGGGAAGCAGTGGTTGGGAAGGGAGTAAGACAGGATTGTAGCCTCTCCCCGATGTTGTTCAATCTGTATATTGAGCAAGCAGTAAAGGAATCAAAAGAAAAATTCGGAGTAGGTATTAAAATTCATGGAGAAGAAATAAAAACTTTGAGGTTCACCGATGACATTGTAATTCTGTCAGAGACAGCAAAGGACTTGGAAGAGCAGTTGAATGGAATGGACAGTGTCTTGAAAGGAGGATATAAGATGAACATCAACAAAAGCAAAACAAGGATAATGGAATGTAGTCTAATTAAGTCGGGTGATGCTGAGGGAATTAGATTAGGAAATGAGACACTTAAAGTAGTAAAGGAGTTTTGCTATTTCGGGAGCAAAATAACTGATGATGGTCGAAGTAGAGAGGATAAAAAATGTAGACTGGCAATGGCAAGGAAAGCGTTTCTGAAGAAGAGAAATTTGTTAACATTGAGTATAGATTTAAGTGTCAGGAAGTCATTTCTGAAAGTATTTGTATGGAGTGTAGCCATGTATGGAAGTGAAACATGGACGATAAATAGTTTGGACAAGAAGAGAATAGAAGCTTTCGAAATGTGGTGCTACAGAAGAATGCTGAAGATTAGATGGGTAGATCACATAACTAATGAGGAAGTATTGAATAGGATTGGGGAGAAGAGAAGTTTGTGGCACAACTTGACCAGAAGAAGGGATCGGTTGGTAGGACATGTTATGAGGCATCAAGGGATCACCAATTTAGTATTGGAGGGCAGCGTGGAGGGTAAAAATCGTAGAGGAAGACCAAGAGATCAATACACTAAGCAGATTCAGAAGGATGTAGGTTGCAGTAGGTACTGGGAGATGAAAAAGCTTGCACAGGATAGAGTAGCATGGAGAGCTGCATCAAACCAGTCTCAGGACTGAAGACCACAACAACAATGTTGATGTCCCACTACGTTTATTCACTGTGTGTTCATTTAGTGTCTGAGAAGATGTGTTATTTTTATTGAAGAGTTTTCCATTGTTACTAAACCTCTCTACTGTGGTTGTAATAAACCTTTGTTTTTGTTTACCTATGTCTTTCTATTTCTTATCAGGCATCTCCCCATGGGCGTTTGTCTTTCTGTCCTTATGTTTGTATGTGCATCACATGACAACTTTTGCATGAAATTGGATGAGGTTTTCACAGTTGTATTGTTGGAGGTCTAACTTAAAATCTGGTTCATGTTTCATCTTGATATGCCACCTACAAGCTGAGATATTTATACATACAGAGTGTTTTCTTTAACTGGGTAAGTATGTAGAAATTGTAATCCATAGGAGGTACAGGTAAACTGTCTTAGGAACCTGTAGGTGCTTTTTTTGTGAAAACAATTTTGCCATAATCAAATTTTTGGTCAAGCATGAGTTGTTCACGGAAGTGAGTAAAATTGTCATTTTTAAAAAAAATGTGGATTGACTCCGTTTTGTGTCAGAATCATTTCATTGTATTGGAAGAAAAAAATCAGGACAGCAGAATTTTATAAAACTAAGCTAAATAAATCAGGACAGAAGTTTCAAATAACTTCCGGGAATTCAGCCAGGTAACACTTTCAGCGACTGCCGGTATTTCGGCGGGAGAACACCCCGCCATTTTCAAGGCAAACTGCAACGGACATGCGGCGTACATGCAAATTTAATACCTCGGTTCTCCGACACACACACACACACACACACACACACACACACACACACACACACTCTCTCTCTCTCTCTCTCTCTCTCTCTCTCTCTCTCTCTCTCTGAACACTAGTGCCACCAAAGATGACCAAAGTCAAGAGCTATCGATAGTGAGACTATGAATTCGCAGGTGAGGCAGCATTGACTCTGTTCCTCTGTTTTTTGACAAGGGAGAGAGCCGGATTCCAAACAGAGTTTAAACAGAAACCTCCATCCCTGTTAACGAGGTTGCTTGCTAATTGTGATATAATCCATAAAAATTAATATTTTTGAATATTTTATGATCATAATAATGGTGTTTACAATTTAATCCCATTATCCATAGACATTCTTGAATTCATTCTTGAGTTGGTATAACTACTACCAGTGATAAGTGTGTAGAGTTGATGTAACTATTGCCGTGAAATGTTCGACAAATTGACACTAAAAATCTGTTATCAATTCTTTACCATTGCATGCTTTTGACAGCTTCATTTCAGCTTTTTATGTCTTTTTTTCTCATTGATTTCAGGATTAATCAAAATTCATTACCGTTTGAAATACATGTGGATAAAGTCATGGGCATAAGCTAGTTTCTCTCTAAACAAAGTTATTGGGTCATTGTCCACTGATTCAGTGTTAAAATACTTTTCTTTTATGCTCTATACCCAATTGATCAGTGTATTTTATTGTTAACATTTGTATATGAGGTCAGATAAAACTTAAGAACTGTAAACATGCTGTATAACATTTGCTTGATCCTCACAATCAAGCCAGTCTAAAGTTAATTTTTGTGATGGCTCCCAAACCCAAGGTCCTCAGCGGTACTTATGGGGCAGCCACCACAAATTGTATAAAACATGGGTAGTGACCAGGATGTAGCTATGTCTGTTGGCCGAAAAATAAAAAAATGACAAGAATTGTGCCAGCTAGGATGAAGAGATAACTTATCTTTATTTCTGACGAAACGTGCACCAGCAATAGAAGTCCAAGTAATATCCAAGACTAATCTGTGTACTGAGCCTAGTCGAATACAATAGCAAATATCACACTGCAATGGCTCCGCTATAAACTCCATGAAAGGCTAGCAATAGACAATCGACAATAGACTGTCCTTCTCAGGGCCAGTGCTCTTCCTTATATGCAAAAGGCAGAGGGCGCTGCGGACCCGAGCTCAGCCATGGCGCGACCTCTTCCATTGGCAGTAACGCCCTGAGACGCCAACGGCCACTACAGTAACTGTGGCCAGCAATGTCTCGGTCAGGGCGCGCATGCATGAGTTGGTTGGTTGGTTGGGTCCGTGGATACAACATTCCTCCCCCCTTGAAAGGCCACCAAGACGTCAGGTACTGCAAGGGCCTGATGACGAAGGGGGGTGTGGCTACTGTGAGGTGATGGGGAACCAACGTAGTGAGGCTGGGGTTCGTCAGCTCCCATGTCCCGCTATTCGCCCTGTGCTGGAGCCGGAACCAGCTGAAACAGCCCCAAGGATGCAACTCACAACAGCCACGACGGACCCAACTAATGTGCCCCAACTCTCAAAGACAATGGCGATGTAGCCTCAGGCGATGGTGATGATGACCCATGTGAAGTGGAGGCGATGGAGGCCCCGTCCGGAAGAGTCGAAGGGCAGGCTGGAGCAGCCTGGGCAACGGCGTCGACTTCCATCGGGGTTGCCGCCTGCAGCAGCGATGGCTGCGGGGCCAGGGGCGGGGTCGGTGAGGGATGCCTGCCATCCAGGAACCGGGGCGAGGCTGCATGTGGGTCTGCAATATTTAAGTCTGCGGCAGTATAGGGAATGTGGCTAAGCTGCAGCTGATTGCGGTGGCGGCACTACAAGCCAAGTGGGGTGGACAAAAGATACATATGGGACCCCAAGCACCGTACAATGGTACCCTGCTCCCAGCGGCGACGGCCTGAAAACAACTTGAAATACACTGGAGTGTTAGGCGCAAAGTAGGGTGAGCAGAGTTCGGTGACGACGTCCATAGAACAATTCTTCCAGCGATGGGCTGTTGTGAGGCAGTGAACAATATAATGACAGGAAGAGTAACAAAGCTTGGTCTCTCATGTGGTTGGTGTGAAGTTTGCTCATCTGTTGTTTGAAAGTACGAACAAACTGCTCAGCCTCGCCATTGGACTGAGGGTGAAAAGGAGCACTTGTGAGATGAGCAATTCCATTATCAATGCAAAACTGTTCAAAATCATGCAAAACAAAAGAGGGGCCATTGTCTGTGACAAACAGTTCAGGCAAACCTTCAATGCAAAAGATCGACGAAAGTGCGTGGATGGTACTCTTGAGTAGTAATATCGTTCATTGTCATGACAAAAGGAAACTTGCTATAGGCATCCACGACAATAAGCCATCGAGTACCCCAGAGTGGGCCCACAAAGTCGAGGTGAACATGCTGCCAAGGCGCAGAGGGTGTGGGCCATGAAACAAACTTCTGGGGCGGGGCCGACTGGTGTCTGATGCACGAACGGCAATGAGCGATTAGCTGTTCTATATCTATGTCCATTCCTGGCCATGTGCAATGCTGGCGTGCAAGTTGCTTAGTGTGTACCATTACCCAGTGGCCCTGATGTAGCAATTGCAAAACTTTGCTTCGCAAAGCCCTAGGAATCACCACACGAGTTTGTCCCGACGGAGAGCGCAGGAGCAAAACATGACGTTGCACTGTCAGGTTGTGGCGTTAAGCAAAGTAACGGCACACGGCGGGATTTGCAATGTTCTTCAGCGAACGTGGCCATGCCATGCAAACAAGATGCAAAAGTTCACTCAACTCAGCATCCAAAGCTGTGGCCCGAGCAATCTTGCGAATGTCCAGAGGAAAACTAAGTACGATGTCACTGTCTTGAGAGTCGATGGGACAACAAGCAATGTCTGATTCATCAAAAGTTGTGTCATGGGCGATTGGCAAACGAGACAACACATCCGCATTGCAATGGTGAGATGTGGGATAATACAAAATTTCATACTGGTAATTTGACAATAACAAGGCCCACTGTTGCAATTTCTGAGTGGTACCGGAGGGAGGGGGGGGGTTTGGCTTTGCAGGATGAAACAACGACTGTAACGGCTTATGGTCCATCACGAGAAAAAATTTCCTGCCATACAAGTATTCATGGAACTTCGTTAGTCCATATATGATGGCTAAGTCTTCCTTCTCAATTTGGGAATAGTTCTGTTGTGTGGTGGTGAGCAATTTGGAAGCAAAAGCTATTGGGCGATCAGCTGATCCGACACGATGCAACAACACTGCACCTAACCCATAGGATGAAGCATCCACAGCAAGAACAACTGGTTTAGAAGGGTCAAAATGTACAAGGCAATGATTACTCAACAATGCTGTTTTCAGTTTCTGGAATGCCGCTTGGCATTCGGCCGACCACACAAACGGAATGTTGCGCCGACATAATCGGTGCAAGGGGGCAGCTATTTGTGCAGCGTTGGGTATGAACCTATGATAATAGGTAATCTTGCCCAACACAGATTGCAACTCAGACAAGTTCTTAGGTGAAGGCCGGCAATGGCATGAAGGTGCGACTGCAAGGGATGTACACCTTGTGCATTGATAACATGTCCAAGATATTCTATTTCAGTATGAAAAAATACACACTTTTCCTTGTTCACTTTGAGCCCTGCTTCCGACAACACTGTAAACAAGTGACACAAATTCTGCAAGTGTTACTCTGTAGTATGACTGGCAACCACAATGTCGTCCAGATAATTTGAGCAAAAAGGTACTTTGGCAGTCAATTGCGACAAGTAGCGCTGAAAATTTGCAGAAGCGGAGGAGCTGCCAAAGGGGAGGCACAAATATTTAAAGAGACCCAAGTGAGTGTTGATCACAAAAATGTCCTGGGATGGTTCACCTAAAGGAATTTGCAAATACGCATCCCACAAATCAATCTTGAAATAGTATCGGCCCATGCCTAGTTTGTCCATTAATTCCTCAGGGTGAGAGAGAGGACAGCTATCGACAATTGTCTGTGGATTCACTGTACTCTTGAAGTCCACACACAAAAGCGAGGAACCATTGGGTTTCTTTACTACAACTAAAGGGGAGGCACTGGTCTTACTTTGCAAAAACGTGGACAGGCGTTTTCCTTCAGCATGACGTGTGCAACATAATCACGTACGCAGCCCAAACCACTGGCAAACAAATCGGGGAACTCTTCACAAAGAGGAACAACAGCATCAGGAGTAGGACATTCACTAACAGCTAACACCTGGTCTTGGATGCTGAGGCCAAACAAATCGAAGCAGTCCAGTCCAAAAATATTTTCGCACGAATGTGCGGTGACAACATGCAATTGAATTGTCCTGGTCACATTATGGAATTGTGCTGGCATGCTACATGTAACCAGTACTATAATACGTTTGCCACTATATGCTGTAAACGGAGCAGAAGGTGGAGCAAGTTGAGTCTTTCCTAGCAATTCATACACCCAGCTATCTATCAGTGTAACGGAAGAGCATGTATCCAACTGAAATTTCACACGATGTGAAGCAACGTGCAACTCAATGTACAATTTGTTCACCTGGCGTTGCACAGAGTGCGGCAAAGCACTAGTAACTAAATTGACACTACTATGCAAACCATTTGCTAGAACACTGTCTTCAACACTGTGTTCTTTAGAACTAATAGCATGAACAGAATGTGTGTGTCCAGAAGCACAAGAAGCAATTGAGTTCCGTTTACACTGTTGGCACACGGATTGTACATGTCCAACCTGCCCACAATTGTAGCAAGAATAATTACGTGATGGGCAATTGTCGCGTTGTGACACACATGACACTTCGGGCATGATTTCAAAGGTGCCCGCAAAGAAGCAAACTGTCTGTTTTGATGCAAAAGCTGTTGGCGGGGACACATGCTACTTCTGCCTTGCTGCTGGGAGCACACGCTGTGCGCGGCAACTGCGCCCGACAATGGTAAGTCTGTTGTACACAATGTCCGTCCGACACACGACAAACGGTAGGCAAGTCAAAACTATTTTGAGCTCTTTCACATGCATCTCTACTCTCCAAGATAGCTACGACTTGGTCCAGAGAGGGATCGGGGATCCACAAAATCTGTTCCCTTACATGAATGTCTTGCACATTCTGAGTTATTGTGTCATGAATCATACACTCCTGGAAATTGAAATAAGAACACCGTGAATTCATTGTCCCAGGAAGGGGAAACTTTATTGACACATTCCTGGGGTCAGATACATCACATGATCACACTGACAGAACCACAGGCACATAGACACAGGCAACAGAGCATACACAATGTTGGCACTAGTACAGTGTATATCCACCTTTCGCAGCAATGGAGGCTGCTATTCTCCCATGGAGACGATCGTAGAGATGCTGGATGTAGTCCTGTGGAACGGCTTGCCATGCCATTTCCACCTGGCGCCTCAGTTGGACCAGCGTTCGTGCTGGACGTGCAGACCGCGTGAGACGACGCTTCATCCAGTCCCAAACATGCTCAATGGGGGACAGATCCGGAGATCTTGCTGGCCAGGGTAGTTGACTTACACCTTCTAGAGCACGTTGGGTGGCACGGGATACATGCGGACGTGCATTGTCTTGTTGGAACAGCAAGTTCCCTTGCTGGTCTAGGAATGGTAGAACGATGGGTTCGATGACGGTTTGGATGTACCATGCACTATTCAGTGTCCCCTCGACGATCACCAGTGGTGTACGGCCAGTGTAGGAGATCGCTCCCCACACCATGATGCCGGGTGTTGGCCCTGTGTGCCTCGGTCGTATGCAGTCCTGATTGTGGCGCTCACCTGCACGGCGCCAAACACGCATACGACCATCATTGGCACCAAGGCAGAAGCGACTCTCATCGCTGAAGACGACACGTCTCCATTCGTCCCTCCATTCACGCCTGTCGCGACACCACTGGAGGCGGGCTGCACGATGTTGGGGTGTGAGCGGAAGACGGCCTAACGGTGTGCGGGACCGTAGCCCAGCTTCATGGAGACGGTTGCAAATGGTCCTCGCCGATACCCCAGGAGCAACAGTGTCCCTAATTTGCTGGGAAGTGGCGGTGCGGTCCCCTACGGCACTGCGTAGGATCCTACGGTCTTGGCGTGCATCCGTGCGTCGCTGCGGTCCGGTCCCAGGTCGACGGGCACGTGCACCTTCCACCGACCACTGGCGACAACATCGATGTACTGTGGAGACCTCACGCCCCACGTGTTGAGCAATTCGGCGGTACGTCCACCCGGCCTCCCGCATGCCCACTATACGCCCTCGCTCAAAGTCCGTCAACTGCACATACGGTTCACGTCCACACTGTCGCGGCATGCTACCAGTGTTAAAGACTGCGATGGAGCTCCGTATGCCACGGCAAACTGGCTGACACTGACGGCGGCGGTGCACAAATGCTGCGCAGCTAGCGCCATTCGACGGCCAACACCGCAGTTCCTGGTGTGTCCGCTGTGCCGTGCGTGTGATCATTGCTTGTACAGCCCTCTCGCAGTGTCCGGAGCAAGTATGGTGGGTCTGACACACCGGTGTCAATGTGTTCTTTTTTCCATTTCCAGGAGTGTATTATCTGCAAAAAGTTTTCCACAGTCACACACAAAATGACAGTCACGAGTTAAGCCCTTAAGGTCAGTGATCCACTCTTTGTAAGTTTGACCCGGCTGTTTGTGATAACAAAAAAATCTGAATCTGGCCACAGCAACTAGAGTTTGTGAGTCAAATTACTGTGATAAGGCCTGGATGCACTGTTCATATTGCAAAAGTTCAGGTCAGGAGGCCGGGAAAAGTTTTTCCAGTAAACAGTACACTTTAACACTGGCGGAGGCCAAGAGAAAAGAAAGTTTTAGCTGACCTGGGTGTTGGTGTGCTGCCATGTGCAATTCGAGTAAGGCCATATATTCTTTCCAAGTTTCTTCCTCTTGATTGAAGGCTCTGTATGGTGGCGTGCAGGTTGGTCGGTCCATTGGGCCAATGGCAGCAGGGGAAGTTGATTGCTGCTGCGCTGCTATGAGTTGTTGCACGCCAGACAGGATTTGTGTCATCTGCTGCATTTGCAAAAGCAAAATCTGTTCAAGTGTGACTGTCGATGCACTAGATGCTTGCGCTGTATTGGTAGGAGCAATGGGTGGAGGCGCGGGAGTAACCATGTTAGTATAATGCAACTGTTGAGAACAAGATACCAATAAATGAAACAAAGGCACGAAGCGCTCCACACTGTAATCAAAAAATGTCCACAAACAATTCTGTTAGTTTGGTTAGGTGCAAGCAAGAAACAATTTGCAAATGGTGCACAAGCGAAAAGCAAACGATGAGGCGATTGGGGTTGACAGCGACGTCAGGAGGCAAGGTCCGATCGCTTCTCCAAAATCCTCGTCGCCACTTTTGTGACGGCTCCCAAACCCAACGTCCTCACCCATACTTTTGGGGCAGCCACCACAAATTGTATAAAACATGGGTAGTGACCAGGATGTAGCTATGTCTGTTGGCCGAAAAATAAATAATGACAAGAATTGCTCCAGCTAGAATGAAGAGATAACTTATCTTTATTTCTGACGAAATGTGCACCAGCAAAACAAGTCCAAGTAATATCCAAGAGTAATCCATGTACTGAGCCTAGTGAAATACAATCGCAAATATCATACTGCAATGGCTCTGCTACAAACTCCACGAAAGGCTAGCAATAGACAATCGACAATAGGCTGTCCGTCACGGGTCAGCGCTCCTCCTTATATGCAAAAGGCAGAGGGCACTGCGGACCCGACCACAGCCATGGCGCGACCTCTTCCATCGGTGGTCACGCCCTGAGACACCTACGGCCATGACAGGAACTGTGGACAGTGATGTTATGGTTAGGGCTCGCATGCGCGAGTTGGTTGGTTGGTTGGTTGGGTCCGTGGATACAACATTAATATTTACCATTGCCAGTTCCATACCTTTTTTCTCTTAGTTCACATCCCTATTTCTGTCATTTTACTGCTTCTTGTTTAAGACTTTTGGTATTTATTTTCACCCTTCATATTTTTAATTTTCCATTTCAATATTATTTTCCCCTTTCTTCCAACTGCCCTAATTTTTCTACTTGTTTGTGTTATTTTTCATTTTCCCTCTTCTTAGCTAATTTGAATTTGTGTTTTGTGCATGCAGTGTTACACATTAGCTAGATTCCTGGATAACTGCCCAATTCAATTATTCATCTTTGCTGTGTTTAACATATGTGCATATGTACCAAAATTGAAGCATTTCACAGAATAGTCAGGTCTTGTTGTATATTATCAGACACACAGACAATTTCCGCTTCAGCTTCTATTTGGATTGTGTGATTCTAAAATAATGGTGTAAAAGATTAAACAAATTTTATCAGTTATCTCATGGTATTTAATCAGATAGGAGAACCTTGCGATGGGATAAAGTAAGCCACAGAGCAGTTGAAGACAACTATCAACTGACAGCTTAATTCTGTGCTGCAAATATATTTACATTCAAAAGTAAGGGTTTAGACTTATTTGAATGTCAGTTACTTGATGATATCATATTACTCAGGTATTTAAACACTTTGTGACATTAAATATTTTTGATAGAAGGTTAACCAATAGGAAAATACATAAGCAGCAATGTTGTAAAAGACAGATTGCTACTTACCATAAAGAAGACATGTTAAGTTTCAGACAGGCACAATTAAGAGACACTTACATAAAGCGTTTGGAAATAGCCTTTATCAGTAAAAGAGAGGCACACACGCACATGACCACCTGACCACCAACTCCAATATTCAGCCCAAGACGCATGAGTTGGCAGTCACTTGTGCATAAGATATGCTTCCTTGTGTGTGTGTGTGGGGGGGGGGGGGTCAATCTTTCTTTTCCTATCTTGTTGATATTCCTACTTGGAGTTTCCATTGTTTGAAAATACTTAAGCATTCATTTTTAACTATGTTCTCTCTTTGCTTGTTGCACAGATATCGCAGTAACCCATACTCCACTCTTCAGAATGTTAAAACACCAGAATTATACACTCATTTGGATCTTGACACTTGCCTTTGGACATTTGATGCATGGTTTAACATGAATGAAATTGTGAATGACTGTGGCGGAAGAATCAAATCTGAAGTACAGGTACAGTAAAACTTTTATTAATTGATGTATGTAGTTAACATAATAGAGGGAAACATTCCACGTGGGAAAAATATATGTAAAAACAAAGATGATGTGACTTACTGAACGAAAGCGCTGGCAGGTCGATAGACACACAAACAAACACAAACACACACACAAAATTCAAGCTTTCACAACAAACTGTTGCCTCATCAGGAAAGAGGGGAAGGAGAGGGAAAGACGAAAGGATGTGGGTTTTAAGGGAGAGGGTAAGGAGTCATTCCAATCCCGGGAGCGGATAGACTTACCTTAGGGGGAAAAAAGGACAGGTATACACTCGCACACACGCACATATCCATCCACACATATACAGACACAAGCAGACATATTTAAAGACCAAGTCCTGGTACGTAGAAACATGGCAGAAGATTTTTAATATCATCAAGCATTATTCAGTGTGTGTGTTTGTGTTTGTTTGTGTGTCTATCGACCTGCCAGCGCTTTCGTTCGATGTATGTAGTTAATGTGACGAGTGCATCTGAAACTTAGCAATACATTTAACAGAACTTAAAGTGTGAAGGACATTCAGAGCAAACTGAAATTAAAATAAAAATATCCATGATCACAAAGCTGAAGCAAATCAAACACAGTGAGCTAGAAGAATCTACCTATCAAGTGGCAGCAGGAGAATACATATATAATGGTATAGAAATGTGCAAGCTTTTGGAGCCAATGGTTCCTTCTTCTAGATGAAGGGTTGAAGGGGAAAGGAAGATGGGTGAAGGAAAAGGACTGGTAAGCTTTAAGAAATGGGGAGAGTTCAGAAAAGTCACCTAGAACACTGAGTCAGGAAAGATTACCAGATAGGATGAGAAGGGAAGAGTCTTTCCTTCTCATCCCATCTGGTAAGTCTCCCCTGACCCATGGTTCTAGGTGACCTTTCTGAAATCTCCCCATTTCTTAAAGCTCACCAGTCCTTTTCCTTCACCCGTCTTCCTTTCCCCTTCAACCCTTCTGCCAGAAGAAGGAACCACTTGCTCCCAAAGCTTGCACATTTCTATACCTTTATATGTGTGTTTTCCTGCCACTGCGTGGTGAGTCAATTTTTTTACCTATCCAATTACATTATATTTTCATAATTTGATTATTTTCATTGATATAGCAACTTGAAGATGTGCACAATAGTGGAACAGATCAATGCATATACATCAAGCAGTGTCACAAATTTTCAACCATGATTGGGACGCTTATAATGTTGATGTAAAAATGATAAGAAACTGAATAAAAAATGTAATTCTAACTAGATCAAATACTTTGGGAATGGAAGGAAACCTATGTTGATGTCCCTTTATCAGGCTTACCATCAGCAAGAATAATGGCAGAAACTTTGATCCAATGTAACAGTTTCTGCAACAAAATTGGTAACAATCTCTTGAGATTCAAAGGTGAGAATAAGCACAAAACATTCTCTGCACAAAATCAGAGTAAAAATTCAAGTTTTTGATGATCATCTTCATTGTCTTTGTTAGGGGCAATTGACTGTTATGGCTGGTATAGTGGTTGCCTTTTGTAGCTGAGAGACAGCTTGAAAATGATCAGAGTACATTATCATTTTGCCATGCACCCAGAGACTGTCAATGTCAGTGGTAGACGCATCACTTTTTGGTGAATTCCTCTATTTTTTCAGTATCAAGAATTTGCCTCCACACATCACTAAGATTATTGCCCCTGTTCGGATTGATGTTGTTCTCTCACATTCTAATTTATACTATCTTTTTTATAACAGAGTCCTGGTACGTAGAAACATGGCAGAAGATTTTTAATATCATCAAGCATTATTCAGTGTTTATTTGTGAGGCTGTACTCACAAAATTCTAATGTCTCAAGTTTTCAATTTTTTGTGCCCTTAGTGTTCTGCAACAGTGGCTGGAAACTGCACAGATCACCTGACCAATATAGCTGGTCCACAGTCACAAAAAATTAGATTATTTCCAGAGACCTTGAGGCCAACACAGTCCTTAACTCATCAGTGTCTCCTTAATACTTTTAAGTGCTAAAAAATATCTTATGCCTCATCTTTCCATGACCCGACATATTTTCTTAGATGTGGAAGAAAAACAATAGGTGGATCATCTAGTGATACTTCTGCATTTCCCCATTTTTGTTTCTTGTAAAGTACTAACATTGTATCTCATACCCCATACCCATTCTTTCAGAACATGCATTTCAGATGTTTCACCTTGGAACCCAAGTGGTCCTTGTCAGAACTTGTTGTAGATTTGTATAACAATCTATTTACAATGGCTTTTTTCTGGACTGTATGGAGGAAACTTTGTATGCTGAGATATAAATCTGTGTCCATCAGCTAGTGGCATACAGAATGACTGAGATGCTTATCTTGCTATTGTTCAAGAAAAAGATCTAAAATGATAAATTTCCTTCTCCCTTTGTATTGAGAGTGAACCAAATGTTCAGGTGTGTTCGAATCATGTGATCAAGAAACTTTTCAGTAGCTTTGGTGCTACATGGCCATATCATAAACCTGTTCGCAACATATATGGGGGGAAATGGAGCCATCTTTATGTGTGTTCCTCAGAAAGCTTCATGAAGAAATTAGCCACTGCTGAAGACAGTGGAGAACCAATGGCCATTTCATTGGTTACTTCATAAAATTTACCACCATACATGAAGTATGTGATTGTCAAAGCATGATAGAACAACTTTATAGTTTCAGATGGAAAGTGGTCTGCCAACAGATTCAACATGGCCTCTACAGGAACTTTTGTTTGGACTATCTCTGATTTTGTCACTGAGGATCTGAGAGATCTGAAATGGTATTCACAGTGGCCAGCTAAGGGAGTCATTAAACTGATTAGATATAGAGCTAGCCTAGAGGTGAGAGAATCAGTAGTACTGACCATAGGTCACAATGGAATGCTTTCTTTGTGATTTTGGATAAGCTGCGCAATTTGGGAGGTCTATGAGTTCAAGCTCTGATGGTAGACCAGAATTCTTCCGTTTTTCTGCTGTATGACATAGTACATTCATATTTTAGGCATTTATATGTATTGTATTCCAAATGCAATGGCACTTTGCTGTAATACTCTGTAGGATTAAGACTGACCATGGCATTTCCCCTGTTAGTCAGTCACACAGCTTGACCATCCTGAGGAGCGAGCACTTGCCTCAGCCACTTTTAAACCAACAGTATTTTGGAAATATGTTGACAATACTTTTATAGTTTGACCTCATGTTTTGGATTGGCTGCGAGAGATCCTACAACATCTGACCTCCATACATGAAAACATAAAATTTACTATGGAGTTGGAGAAGGAGCGTTGTCTGCTGTTTTTAGACATCTTGGTGTGACTTGAGAGTGATGGCACACTTGGTCATACAGTATAGAGAAAGCCCACTCACACAGGCCTTTACTTGCAAGTCGCTAGTTGTCACCATTTGGCACAAATGATGGGTGTTTTGAAGACATTGATTCACCGAGCCCATGCCATCTCAGACACCAATAGTTTGCCAATGGAACTGGAGCACCTGCAGACTGTATTTCTGAAGAATGGGTATTCGTCCCAGCAAGTAGAGAGAGCACTACAGACCTGTAAACAACGGAGCAAAGAAGAGGAAGAGGCCTTTAAAATGACTGCCTATTTACCATATATTGGTAATATTCCAGTGAAAAGAGGGAAAATACTAAGAAAATATAACATGAAAGCAATCTTTCACACTCCTGCAAAAATTTCATGGCTGTCAGGATCTGTCAAAGATGACCTAGAGCTGCGCAAGGCAGGTGTTTACAGGATTCTGTGTGAATGCGGCATATCTTATATAGGGCTAACACATACTGTGCAGGATCACATTGTAGAAAATCAGCAGCATACTTGCCTTCTTCAGCCTTGTAAGTCTGCCATCACTGAACACTGTATTTCCACTGGTCATTTTATGAATTACAGTGAGTCAAAAATTGTGGCCCATGCATCTAACTTTTGGAGTTCTATTATTAATGAATATTTTGAAATATGACTGTCTGAGAGGGAATCTCTTATTAATTGAGACTCCCATTTTCGATTGAATTCGGCATGGAATCCAATCATTGAAAAACTTTGTATCCTCTGTAGCCGGTGTAGTTCTGTGATGGAACTATGGGAAGACAATCGAACTGAAATCGATGTGGCGAGTTTTCACCACAGAGAGCACACTACATAGCAGTATCGAAAGCACTCAAGTAGTGCACATGCAATGCCAAGTGAATCCCCCACGTATGTGCCGTTGTGGCCTTAAATACCAGAGCTCAGTGCATTTTCGCCAGTATCACCTGAAGATGGCCAGAAGACTCTGCGCTGAAATATTGTGGCAGGAAGTTACAACATCCAACAGTTCTCCTGAAATTTTGTGGAAAAATATGTTCACCAGGAAAGTTTTAAATCTCACATCTGGAGATCTGATTGACATGTGTGTGATTGATCTTTTCTGCAAACTATCATCACTGGGAGTGAGACCTGATACTATCAGTTTAATATAGAGTAAGTTAAGCACAAGTTTACAATACACAACTGCACAGATTCAAAGAACATCCAAAGACAGAGATCTCAGTGTGACAATGAATTCTAAAAGAAGCCTGTTATAAAGCTTCCAACATCTTTATAGGTATTACCATATCTGAATGGTTGCAAATGGAGATTACTTTGAAGCTGAATAATGATATTCAGTATTTGGTTTGTATCTTTTTGTTTTCTTTGTTTTCCAATAGCATTTGGCAAACTTTTAGGTCAGCTCATGGGATTCAGATAGGGAATTTAAAGATTTTCCTGGCAACAAGACAAGTAATACCCCAGAGAGGCTGAACAGTGTGGGGTAGTTTTTGTACATGTAAAAATAGTTTATGTTGAAGTTGAAACTGTTATTGCTACAATACTGTACAATCATTTCACTAATTTTTATATTAGGTTTGATCACCAAATGTCATAAAACTGATATATTAATATGATATTTCAGTGCCTATGTTATTCTCAACTGTGAATACATTCCATGAAATACTGATAGATCAAGGGCTAAAAATTGATGTAAAAAAATTGTGACCTTTTTGTTTGATATAATTTCATACATCTACATAAAAATAGCTAAACAAACTGCTGTGCTAAACAATAACACTTTTGGCAGGTAGAAGGAAGTGACAAGAACCATGTGACTGTTTCTCTATCACTATACCTAAAAAGGTTATCAGCCTCTGGACCCCCCATTGGTTGGAGTACTGTTGAGCATCAGACAGAGCTGGAGGTGTCTTTCCATTATCGGCCATTGCTTTGGGGCAGTCAATTAAAACTTCAGCAACTGTTGAATGCAACTCTACAGGTGTGTAAAATGTTTATATTTTGACAGATATAAAAGTTAAGTAAATTGTGTTTAGGATATCTGTGTAATGCAGATGTTTTCAGCAGCTGCATTTGTAAGTTTAAAATTAACAAAAAACTTATAAACATTTGTCTGATGAAGCAAAATTTCTACTCTTTTTAAAATAATTGTGCAGTAACAAATCCTTGTGTGTTGGTGGTGCAGTAACAAATCATTGTGTTTTGGTGGCTGGAGGGGGGGGGGGGGTAGTAGGTTTTGAGGAGGAGGATGGGTTCTGTAGGTGTAGGTGTGCATTTGAGTTTGGGTGTGGACACAGGGACATCTACATGGGAGGATAGGTGACCAAGTGGAGGGTTGTGTTTAGTCTCAACATGATTGTAGCATTATTGTAACAGAAGGTTACAAACTTACTTCATTGAAACAAATGACAAGGAGTGGAATCTAATATTTTAGCATCATGTCAGTGAAGGGATCATTAGAGACAGAGAACAGGCACTAATAAGAAGATGGTGATGGAAATCATATGAGTCAATTTCAGTTAAACCATCCTTGTATTTGCCTAATTCAGTTCTGGGTAACCACAGGAAATTGAAAGTTGGATGGCTGGATGGGAATTTCACTATTTGTAGTATGTGGAAAGTTGGGGTATGTTTTGTGCATTATTTTGTAAAATAAACCTCTGACCATTTAGTTATTACATTGTAGTTGACAAAGACAAATGTAATTTTATACTGTTTTTCTGATGAGTATTTAAATTAACACAATTTCCCATTGCATTCTGATGATGGTTTGGACTCCACAAATCATGATATATGTTGGAGATCCTCATTAACCTGTGACTGCTCAACAGCTCTCCACAACTCATGGAGACTAATTGAAATAAATTTCAAGTATGAACATCACTTTCATAATCACACACTGTATGTTCTAATAGGACTTACATCAAGCAGCTTTGAGTGTCTTGCAGAACAATCTTATCTATGAAGTAATCACCTGTTGTCATTCATCATTTTATTCCAATAACTTATGGAATACAGGAAAAAATTACTGTCTGACTGAATATTTTTGTACACTAATTTCTCTTAACATTGGCATTCAACTGTGCCGTAGAAAAAATAGTGTAATTTTACTCCATCTAAAATGTTAGTTACTTAAATTCGCCCAATAACGTTTTACAAAAAAAATGGAACATAGTATTTTTCCTAAAGACCCTCATGCATATAACCAGAACATATGATGTTTCTTCAAAACATACTGGGAATTTTCTAGCTTTGTGGGTTGTATTGGTCCAGTTAATGCAATTTTTTTTGTTAACATGTCTGAAAATTATTTGACTGTCTTCAAGAAGGTGATGTGTTTGTTTAAAATTGGGACTACTGATTTGTTTTAAAAATGGAACAGAGAATTTGCATTAAATCTTGCTATAAAAATGGAATAAAATATATCAAAGTTTTAGAAACACTGAATATTCTTTTTGATGGATCTGCTATGAGCAAAACAAGGGTTTATGAGTCATGAAAGTGTTTCCAAGATGGCTGTGAACAAGTTGAAGACAACAAACATTCTGGACAACCCAGCATATCAATGACCACTGAAAACATGGAAAAAGTGAAAGAAATGATTATGAATGATTGCTGAATTACAATCAGAGAAGTAGTTGATAATGTTGGCATATCAACTGGCTCACACCATGAAATCTTTTTGGATGTTTTGGATGACAAAATGTGTGACAGTCATATCTGTGACAAAGGTGTTCAATTTTGATAAAAACAGCGGTGAATGCAAGTTGCTCAGGAGTCACTTAATGAAGTCAACAACAATGCAGAACCACTGAAACACATCATAACAGGTGCCAAAACATGGGCATAAGGGCATGATGTTGAAACTAAGACTTGATTGTCCTAGTGGAGGCATTCTGGATCACCAAGACCAAAAAAAGCTAAGCAAGTGCAGTCAAATGTGAAGGTTCTACTCATTGTTTTCTTTAAATTTAATGGCATTGTGCATCATGAGCCAAAAGGTCAAACAATCAGTAAGGAGTACTATCTGCAAGTTCTACATCATTTTCAGGAAGCAGTCTAGAAGGAAAAAAAAACAGAAGAAAAAAAGATCAACCAGATTTGTGGCAAAACAATTCATAGTTTTGCACCACAATAATGTGCCTGCCCCATTTCATTGCTTGTTCATGAATTTTTGGTGAAAAACAATATTGTAATGATGCCCCAGCCTCCATAGTTGCCAGATATAACTCTGTGTGACTTTTTTCTATTTCAAAAAATAAAGAGAACCTAAAAAGGCCATTGTTTTACAAGCTTAGATGAGATTAGAGGTTCACAGCTGAAAGAGCTAAAAGCTAGCCCAAAGATCAAGTTCCAAAAGTGTTTCAGGGATTGGAAGAATAATGTCATAACTGTATAATATCTAATAGGGACTACTTTGTAGGAGATTACATTTAATGTAGACAAATAAATAAAGTTATTCAAACAATCAAAATTCCTGATATTTTTTGAACACACATCATACGCATATTGTTGCTCAAGAATGAGTTGCATTTGAGTTCTTTACATGGTCTTCTTTATAAATGCTATATATTTATAAGATCCTTAGAGTTTTCATTAGAACATAATACTTTACACAATCAATCTAGTTAATACCGTTTTGTAACATAAGACCTAAGTGTATGAGTTAAGTGACATACTTCTAATGCTGTTCTCTATGCAACAGTTTTTTTTTTCCTTCTCCCCATCAATAGTATCTTGCATTTATTTACATATAAGGCAAGCTGTCACTCGTCAATTAACTGTATTGCCTAAGTTGTTTAGAACTGTGCTTCAGTTACTCATCACTGACACTTTCACTGTACACAGCTGTTCCATCTTCAAACAACTTGACTGTGTTGATAACAGTCTCTGACATTTTGTACATATTGGACACCATAATATTCTGTTCATTTTTTTGTGACACCTTATATCATATAAATACAGCCTTCTATGCACTGTGCGTATCATGAGCACTGACCCTTTTGGGGCTATATGATTGTGTCTTTGAGTCTATTTGTTGGAGAGAGGACTAAAATACTTATATCACATATAGGCTGTTGAAGAAGTTATTTGAAATTGTTACCAAAGTGTGAATTCAGAATTATTTGTTGACAATGTGGTCATGTCACTGTCCAGTAAGTTTAAAGTTACCTTCTCCTACACTAACATTCCTGAAAATTACAACACTGAAACAAGATGCACTTGACTGAAGTGAATTTTATACCACAGACTAGGTACATGACATTAAACAAATGATTATATCAATAAATAGTAATCAGTTTTTGAAAATATAATATAATTGGATAGATACTATATCTATTCACCAAGTGGCAGCAGGAGAAAAGACACACAGAAAAGTTAAGAGTAGGTGCAAGCTTTTGGAGCACGGCTACTTCTTCTCGCAGAAGGAAAATGGAGAGGGGTGAAAGAAAAGGACTGGTGAGGTTTAGGAAATGGGGAGAGCTACAGAAAAGTCACCCAGAATCCCAGATCAGGTGAGACTTACCAGACAGGATGAGAAAGAAAGACTGATTGTTGGAGGCTCCACTAAATGAAATGCCTCATCTGAAAGCTTTCACATTTCCTTAACTTTCTTTTATGTGTTTTCTCCTGCCACCACTTTGTGAGTAGATCTTTAACAATCCAATTATGTTACATATGCAAATTATTAGGTTTACAGAACTGTATATCAACTCTGGTTCTAAAAACTACGTCTACATCTACATCTACATCTACATGATTACCCTGCAATTCACATTTAAGTGCTTGGCAGAGGGTTCATCGAACCACAATCATACTATCTCCCTACCATTCCACTCCTGAACAGCGCACGGGAAAAACGAACACCTAAACCATTCTGTTCGAGCTCTGATTTCTCCCATTCTGTTCGTGCTCTGATTTCTCTTATTTTATTTTCATGATCATTCCTACCTATGTAGGTTGGGGTCAACAAAATATTTTCGCATTCGGAAGAGAAAGTTGGTGAATGAAATTTCGTAAATAGATCTCGCCGTGACGAAAAACGTCTTTGCTTTAATGACTTCCATCCCAACTTGCGTATCATATCTGCCACACTCTCTCCCCTATTACATGATAATAAAAAATGAGCTGCCCTTTTTTGCACCCTTTTGATGTCCTCCGTCAATCCCACCTGGTAAGGATCCCACACCGCGCAGAAATATTCTGACAGAGGACGAACAAGTGTAGTGTAAGCTGTCTCTTTAGTGGACTTGTTGCATCTTCTAAGTGTCCTGCCAATGAAACGCAACCTTTGGCTCGCCTTCCCCACAATATTATCTATGTGGTCTTTCCAACTGAAGTTGGTTGTAATTTTAACACCCAGGTACTTAGTTGAATTGACAGCCTTGAGAATTGTACTATTTATCGAGTAATCGAATTGCAACGGATTTCTTTTGGAACTCATGTGGATCACCTCACACTTTTCGTTATTCAACTGCCACCTGCCACACCATACAGCAATCTTTTCTAAATCGCTTTGCAACTGATACTGGTCTTCGGATGACCTTACTAGATGGTAAATTACAGCATCATCTGCGAGCAACATAAGAGAACTGCTCAGATTGTCACCCAGATCATTTATATAGATCAGGAACAGCAGAGGTCCCAGGACGCTTCCCTGCGGAACACCTGATATCACTTCAGTTTTACTTGATGATTTGCCGTCTATTACTACGAACTGCGATCTTCCTGACAGGATATCACGATTCCAGTTGCAGAACTGAGACAATACCCCATAGGCCTGCAGCTTGATAGAAGTTTCTTGTGAGGAACGGTGTCAAATGCTTTCCGGAAATCTAGAAATACAGAATCAACTTGAGATCCCCTGTCGATAGCGGCCAGTACTTTGTGCGAATAAAGAGCTAGCTGTGTTGCACAAGAATGATGTTTTCTGAAACCATGCTAATTACGTATCAATAGATCGTTCCCTTTGAGGTGATTCATAATGTTTGAATACAGTATATGCTCCAAAACCCTACTGCAAACCGACGTCAATGATATAGGTCTGTAGTTCGATGGATTACTCCTACTACCCTTGTTAAACACTGGTGCGACCTGTGCAGTTTTCCAATCTGTAGGTACAGATCTATCGGTGAGTGAGCGGTTGTATATGATTGCTAAGTAGGGAGCTATTGTTTCAGCATAATCTGAAAGGAACCTAATCGGTATACAATCTGGACCTGAAGACTTGCCTGTATCAAGCGATTTGAGTTGCTTCGCAACCCCTAAGGTATCTACTTCTAAGAAACTCATGCTAGCAGCTGTTCATGTTTCAAATTCTGGAATATTCCATTCATCTTCCCTGGTGAAGGAATTTTGGAAAACTGCGTTCAATAACTCCGCTTTAGCGGCACAGTTGTCGGTAACAATACCATCGGCACTGCGCAGTGAAGGTATTGACTGCGTCTTGCCGCTTGTGTACTTTACATACGACCAGAATTTCTTTGGATTTTCTACCAAATTTTGAGACAATGTTTTGTTGTGGAACCTATTAAAAGCATCTTGCATTGAAGCCCATGCCAAATTTCACGCGTCTGTAAATTTTAGCCAATCTTCGGGATTTCGCGTTCTTCTGAACTTTGCATGCTTTTTCCGTTGCCTCTGCAACGGTGTTTGGACCTGTTTTATGTACCATGGGGGATCAGTTCCATCTCTTACCAATTTATGAGGTATGAATCTCTCAATTGCTGTTGCTACTATATCTTTGAATTTGAGCCACATCTCGTCTACATTTGCATAGTCAGTTCAGAAGGAATGGAGATTGTCTCTTAGGAAGGCTTCTAGTGACACTTTATCCGCTATTTTAAATAAAATTATTTTGCATTTGTTTCTGGTGGATTTGGAAGAAACGGTATTGAGCCTAGCCACAACGACCTTGTGATCACTAATCCCTGTATCAGTCATGATGCTCTCTATTAGCTCTGGATTGTTTGTGGCTAAGAGGTCAAGTGCGTTTTTGCAACCATTTACAATTCGCGTGGGTTTGTGGACTAACTGCTTGAAATAATTTTCGGAGAAAGCATTTAGGACAATCTCGGAAGATGTTTTCTGCCTACCACCAGTTTTGAACAAGTATTTTTGCCAACATATCGAGGGAAGGTTGAAGTCCCCACCAACTATAACCGTATGAGTGGGGTATTTATTTGTTATGAGACTCCAATTTTTTCTGAACTGTTCAGCAACTATATCATCAAAGTCTGGGGGTCAGTAGAAGGAGCCAGTTATTAACTTAGTTCGGCTGTTAAGTATAACCTCCACCCATACCAATTCGCACGTAGCATCTACTTTGACTTCACTACAAGATAAACCACTACTGACAGACACAAACACTCCACCACCAATTCTGCCAAATCTATCTTTCTGAACACTGTCTGAAACTTTGTAAAAATTTCTGCGAAACTTATTTCAGGCTTTAGCCAGCTTTCTGTACCTATAATGATTTCAGCTTCTGTGCTTTCTATTAGCGCTTAAAGCTCAGGGACTTTCCCAGCACAACTACAACAATTTACAACTACAATTCCGACTGTTCCTTGATCCAAGCACGTCCTGTATTTGCCATGCACCCTTTGAGATTGCAGCCCACCCCATACTTTCCCAAGGCCTTCTAACCTAAAAAACTGCCCAGTCCATGCCACACGGCCTCCACTACTCGTGTAGCCACCAGCTGAGTGTACTGAACTCCTGACCTATTCAGCGGAACCCAAAACCCCACCACCCTATCGCGCAAGTCAAGGAATCTGCAGCCAACACGGTCACAAAACCATCTGAGCCTCTGATTCAGACCCTCCACCTGTCTCTGCACCAAAGGTCCGCAGTCGGTTCTGTCAACGATGCTGCAGATGGTGAGCTCTGCCTTCATCTTGTAAGCAAGACCGGCAACCTTCACCAAATCAGATAGCCGCTGGAATCCAGACAGAATTTCCTCAGATCCAAAGCGACACACGTCATTAGTGCCGACATGTGCCACCACCTTCAGCTGGCTGCACCCTGTGCTCTTCATGGCATCCGGAAGGACCCTTTCCACATCAGAAATGACTCCACCCGGAATGCACACGGAGTGCACACTGGATTTCTTCCCCTCCTTAGCCGCCATATCCCTAAGGGGCCCCATTACGCGCCTAACATTGGAGCTCCCAACTACCAATAAGCCCACCCTCTGCGATTGCCCGGACCTTGAAGGCTGAGAATCATCCTCTGAAACAGGGCAGGCAGCTGCATCTGGCTCAGCCAGAGACAGTACCTGAAACCTATTTGTCAGACGCACCGGAGAGGCTTTCTGATCAGCCTCCGGGGACATCTTTCTCTGTCTGCCACACCTTGAAATGACCTCCTGATCAACCACAGGCGAGAGCTCAGCACCACTGCAGGCAGCAACCGGGGCAACCACAGCAGGCAGCGCTGACTTCGGTCGCGCAACTTGAGGCTGTTGCCAATGGGCACCACAGTGGCAGACCAATCTGGGGACAGATGGAATGAGGTTGACATCCCCGTGATACCCAAGCCCGGCACCCCACAGTGGTGCCCATTGGCAACAGCCTCAAGCTGCGCGACCGAAGTCAGCGCCACCTGTAGCTGTGAGCGAAGGGATGCCAACTCAGCCCTCATCCGAACACAGCAATCACAGTCCCTGTCCATTCTAATCGATGTTGAACAACAGTTACTGAAACACGAGTCCATGCCTAGATAACGCAAGGGAAACACACAAAGAATGTATGAACTAACCTGTACAAATGCCTAATGACTGCGCTACAATCTGCCTGAATTTTCGATTACAGTAACTAAAACTCGAAATTACACCTCCTATACGAAACTATGTAACAAATAAGTGAGCTAGGAGTATACGACTTGCTGCTGGCAGTTGCTTATCCAACAGCAACCGACACTGGCCATTCAAAACAAAAACAGAAGACAAATGACTATGTGAATTTACACTATTCAGGTACTAAAACGCGATGCTACAACTCTCAAATACTATAACATGCCCGAAATTTATGAATTAAACAATGCAAGTACCCAAAAACATGCAAGGAAATTAAGAAACTAAGCGCAATATGAAGCTCCCATATGCTGCAATTAAGACCTCTGAGTACTGTGAAATGAAATAAAAGAGGGATTGGATGTTTTTTTCAAGAAACTTCCCTCTGTGTGATGCTTAATGGAGTCCACATAACATCAACAGTGGTTGTTGGATGACCACAAAGAATAACTGGCAACCAGCTGCGTCCCAGATATGGTCAATGTGTGATACGCCAGACAAGTTTGCATGTTGTAGAATCAGTTGTATCCATCATTCTTGAAGGAAAGCTTGCACATTTCTCATCACATTGGCTAGGCTTAACAGTAGCACATTAAGTAGCAACTTTTTATGGGTGTTAAAATCAATTCTCACTCACTCTCAGTTCATTCTTAATATTAATGAGATGTCTGTCAGTTTGACCCTGTGTTTAGAAGTGATACCACAACACACACTGTTTTTCACCATGGTGGCAAGACTCTAGTTATGTAGGATGCACCCAGAAAGTCACAGGCCTTGAAAAGAGCTTGTATAATGTTAAGAGGGCAATTGAGTCTGTGTAGTTTTGATGATACTCCATTTCTAATATCAGGAAGGGTTTATGTAGGAGTATTCCTTTCACATGTAAGCAATAATATAATCTCTGAAAACTGGCCCTAAATTACATCACACGTCACACTTTCAAAACTTCTTTTATGACATAATTATGCAGGATCTTGTGGAAATGGAGTAATGGCAGAATGAAAATACTTTAGGGCAAAAACATGAAACAGTACTACTAAAAAAGGCTAAAAAATTCATCACCATCACATTCAGTAACACAAAGAAAACCTCACAAAACTTCATCAGAGATGAAATAGCCAAACAAAATAAGGATTAGCATTGAAATTTCATTATTTTTGGGAGACCAGAAATATTAAAAATTATTATCCACTGTATATATTCACATTTTGTGCATAATTAAAAAAAGCTATTAAACCTGAAATGAATTTAGAGTTTATTTATTAATGCATTTTCTTGAGCTGAAGCATGTTTGCTGAAGATAAATTACTTGCTTTATATCATTGATTCAATTTTATTCTAAAATTTCTGAGACACAACAAATTTATTTCATTATACACAGCTGAAGAGAGTGGCTGCTGATTCAGATGGCCGGTTGCTGCTGGATTTTACAACAACTACTCACTTTCATGGCTGGTTTGTGACATCTCACAGAGGAGCCCCTCATGTGAGATCCACTGTTTACCCTCCACATGGACTACTTACCAACATGTCACTGCATCTCATATGGTCACAGGCAACATGGAACAATCCAGTGCAGTCTTGGAGGGCAACTAGTGATTACAGTCTCCAGGTAAAATACAAAGACTGGGTACTAGAATCATATAGTCATTTCAATTTTTTTTAATTTTTATGTATAGTTGTATAGTTTTTCACAGATATGAGCTTTTTATTGGTCATCTACAGCTCTTATAGTTCTGCATCATTGACCATTTAATTAAGAAATATTTTACTAATGAACATTTTGTGTTTACTGCTTCGATTGCTCTCTCCCTTTATGTATAGTAAACATTCAAGTAGAATTTATTTTTCAAGCAACCCTTATGCACACTGACAGGATTACTCTGGAAACTACACAGCCAGTCTTGTGGCATGTGTTGCTGCTCCTGGGCTTCAGTACACACCAAATGCTGCCGGTGACTGCATACCTCAAGTATCACCTGTAAGGTTGTCTATTCCTGTAAATTTTCAGCATAGTGCTAAACCAGCAGCACTGTCATATGGACTTGAGACACATTTTGTCATCAGCAATAACCTTGACAGTTTATTAGGACCACCAGAAAATCTTCAGGTATGTTTAATGGAGCAAAGCAAGTAAGTAACATTCTATGTCTGTTCTCATAGCTTCAAAAATTCAGTTTAAGATTTTTTCTCTTTTTTAATACAAAGAAATAGTCAGTACTGCTTTATGTGCACTACAAGAACATTTGTTTAGTAAGCAGTTAATTTTTCTTGATGTAAATTGATTTTAATGAAAAGAATGAGCATTTGAAAAATATGAAGTAGATAGATAAAAAATGTATCCACCAAGTGGCAGCAGGGGAAAATGCATGAAGATGTGTGAACAATGAGCAGCCAGAGTCAATAGCTCCACCTTCTGCCAGAAGGGCTGAAGGGAAAGGAACATGGATGAAGTAAAAGGTTTGCCAACAATCAGCTTGTCCTCATCACATCCAGGAAATTTCCCCAGATTCAGAGTTCTCGAAAAGTTTTCTATAACTCTTCCCCTTTCTTATACCTCACAGACCTTTTGTTTGATCTCTCTTCCTCTTTGTTCATCCCTTTTTCCAGAAGAAACTGTCACTGGCTACGAAAGCTCATGCATTTCCACATCTTTTATGTATTTTCTCCTGCTGCCTGTTGGTGAGCAGATATTTTTAATCTAGCTTTATAACATTTTAAAAGGAATTTTTGTTATTTTGTGGCAGAAAAGTTACATATTTAAGCAAGAAAAGAACCAAAATTTTGGATCTCTTTATAGTAGTTAATAGAAACCAAGTGTAATCTGTTGCAACTCAAGAAGAAAGGGACAAAAAGACTGAAAATTATTAATTCTTGGTGGGTTTGATGTATTTAAGATTCATATGTAGCCATCAGAGTAGTGTGGACTGACATCCATAAAAGATGAAGTTAATCAACGAGCTAAAGAGGGCCAGGAAAATAGACAGTTGTGAGAGTGTTGAGCAATGTGGATAGTGTTTTTGCCACAGATCCAGATCATGAAGATATCATCAATGAGGCTAAGCTGAACAAGGTTTCAGGGTTTTGTGTGAGTAGAAAGTATTCCTCAATACCAAAACTATCAGCCATATCCCCACTTTGAGATACCATCCCTTCTTCATAATCCAGTCTTTACAGCTGAGTAAGATACATCTATAACAATGAGTGGTTCTTTACTAGTATGACAAAGCCTATGATGGGCTTTCTTATCTTAATATGCATTGCATACTCTCTTTTTCTGTAAAATTATAGAGGAAAATGGGAGGAGTCAACTACTTAAAAGAACAATCTGAATGAATGGTGCATTTTGATAATTTATTCATTTGTAGACAAAACAAAATTCAAAGATATAGCTGGATTTACAATATGTTACTCAGTCTCTGTGCAGTTCAGTGCAGTTCCAGTGTTCACAATGACACCTGTAAGACACTATGACACATAACTCTCTCATAGTACAAGTAATGTAATTGGATAGATAAAAGATCTACTCACTAAGCAGCAGCAGAACAAACACATAAAATAAGGTTATAACTAGGCAAGCTTTTGAAGCCATTGACTCCTTCCTCAGGTAGAGGAGTTGAAAGGGAAGGAAGAGGGGTAAAGGAAAAGAACTGGAGAGGTCTGGAAAAAGGGGTAGATTTTGGGAAAGTCATCCAGAACTGCAGATCGGGGGAGACTTATCAGATAGAATGAGAAGGAAAGACTGATTGTTGGGGACTGCACCAGATGAGATTTCAAAACCTGAGAGCTTAAAGATGGAAGACAGGGTAATATGCAAGACAGAAATTACTGCTTAAACATAGTGCATGAGTTAGTAAGAATGAAAAGCTAAGTTCATTCTACGTGACAGAGGTGGGAGGCGGGCAGCCAAAAATAGACGGTTAAGAAAATGAAAAATGTAGAAAACTAAAATGGAGTGAAGAGAGCAGTAGTTACTGTGAAGAAATGCTGAGACAGAAGGAATTTACGTAAATTAAGGCCTGGTGGGTGGTGAGAACCAAGGACATGTTGTAGCACTACTTCCCACCTCCAGAGTTCTGAGAAACTGGTGTCAGGGAAGAATTCAGATGGCACATGGGGTGAAACAGGCACTGAGGTCATGATTGTCATGTTGTAGAGCATGCTCTTCAATAAGGTATTTCATGTTGCCAGTATACACCCACTGCCTATGCCCATTCATCCTCACTGATAATTTGGTGGTAGTAATGCCTATATAATGTTATACATTCCAGACCAGGATAATACTGAGTGACCAGTGGTGTGCTCCAAAGTTGTTTTTGGAGGGATCAGTAGTACCAGGATTAGATGTGATGGCCCAGGAAATTTGCTTTTGGATTAGTCTGGTGGGGTAATTATGTCCAGTGAAGGCTGAGGTGAGAATGGTCGTGTATTGCTGTAAAGAATCTGCATCCAAGCAAATACAGGGCTATTACAAATGATTGAAGCGATTTCATAAATTCACTGTAGCTCCATTCATTGACATATGGTCGCGACACACTACAGATACAAAGAAAAACTCATAAAGTTTTATTCGGCTGAAGCCGCACTTCAGGTTTCTACCGCCAAAGCACTCGAGAGCGCAGTGAGACAAAATGGCGACAGGAGCCGAGAAAGAGTATGTCGTGCTTGAAATGCACTCACATCAGTCAGTCATAACAGTGCAACGACACTTCAGGACGAAGTTCAACAAAGATCCACCAACTGCTAACTCCATTCGGTGATGGTATGCGCAGTTTCAAGCTTCTGGATGCCTCTGTAAGGGGAAATCAACGGGTCGGCCTGCAGTGAGCGAAGAAACAGTTGAACGCATGCGGGCAAGTTTCACGCGTAGCCCGCGGAAGTCGACGAATAAAGCAAGCAGGGAGCTAAACGTACCACAGCCGACGGTTTGGAAAATCTTACGGAAAAGGCTAAAGCAGAAGCCTTACCATTTACAATTGCTACAAGCCCTGACACCCGATGACAAAGTCAAACGCTTTGAATTTTCGGCGCGGTTGCAACAGATCATGGAAGAGGATGCGTTCAGTGCGAAACTTGTTTTCAGTGATGAAGCAACATTTTTTCTTAATGGTGAAGTGAACAGACACGATGTGCGAATCTGGGCGGTACAGAATCCTCACGCATTCGTGCAGCAAATTTGCAATTCACCAAAAGTTAACGTGTTTTGTGCAATCTCACGGTTTAAAGTTTACGGCCCCTTTTTCTTCTGCGAAAAAAACGTTACAGGACATGTGTATCTGGACATGCTGGAAAATTGGCTCATGCCACAACTGGAGACCGACAGCGCCGACTACATCTTTCAACAGTATGGTGCTCCACCGCACTTCCATCATGATGTTCGGCATTTCTTAAACAGGAGATTGGAAAACCGATGGATCGGTCGTGGTGGAGATCATGATCAGCAATTCGTGTCATGGCCTCCACACTCTCCCTACTTAACCCCATGCGATTTCTTTCTGTGGGGTTATGTGAAAGATTCAGTGTTTAAACCTCCTCTACTGAGAAACGTGCCAGAACTGCGAGCTCACATCAACGATTCTTTCGAACTCATTGATGGGGACATGCTGCGCCGAGTGTGGGAGGAACTTGATTATCGGCTTGATGTCTGCCGAATCACTAAAGGGGCACATATTGAACATTTGTGAATGCCTAAAAAAACTTTTTGAGTTTTTGTATGTGTGTGCAAAGCATTGTGAAAATATCTCAAATAATAAAGTTCTTGTAGAGCTGTGAAATCACTTCAATCATTTGTAATAACCCTGTACATTTGCCTTGAATGCCAATGCTGTAGGGGAGAGAACGTTGGGCATGGAAAGGATGGCAACTGTCAAAATGTAAGTACTGTTGTTTATTAGCAGATTTAATGTGGACAGTAGTAGTAATATTTGTAGCTGGCCTTCTGTGAGGATGAGATCAACATCAAGGATAGTGGCATGGGATTCAGAATAGGACCTTGTGAAATTTAATTGGGAAAAAGTATTCAGAGATTCCAGGAATTTTAACTGGTCAGCCAAACCATGGGTCCATATGGTAAAGATGTCATCAATGTATCTAAACCAAATCATGGGCTGAAGACTTATGGATCCCTGGAACCCCCTCCCAGTGACCCATGAAAAGGTTGGCATAGGAAGGAGCCATCTTGGTTCCCATGGCTATACCCCTGATCTGTTTGTACATATACCCCTCAAAGGTGAAGAAGCTGTTTGTAATTATACAGTTGATTAAGGTGAGTAGGAAGGATATCGTAGGTTTGGTATCAGGTGGGTGCTGACTGAGGTAATGTTCAGCAGCAGACATATGACGTATGTGGGAGGTGGTGGCATCAATGGTGACAAGCAAGGTGCATGATGGGAGAGGGAGGGGGGCATGAATTTCATATGATCTAGGAAATGATTGGAATCTTTGATATAGGAGGGAAGACTTTGTACTATGGGTTGCAGGTGCTGATCAATAAGGTAGATATATGTCGAGTGGGTGCTTTGAGCCAGCAACTACAGGATGGCCAGGATTATTTGGTTTGTGGATCTTAGGAAGAAGGCGAAACAAAGGTGGGGGTGTGTGGTTTGGGTGGGGTTAGAAGTTCTATGGACTGAGGTGTTAGTCCTTTTGAGGGGCCTAAGGTTTTAAGGAGGGACTGCAGGTCAGTTCAATCACAGGAATGGAATCTTGATGGCAGATGCTGTATGTAGAGGTGTCAGACAGCTGGCATAGACCTTCACAAACATACTCCTTTTGGTCTAACACCACAGTGGTAGATTCTTTGTCTGATGGGAGGATAATGGTGGAGTCATCAGCTTTTAGGGAACATAGAGCTGGGATTTCTGCAGAGGACAGGTTAGGGTTACGTTGTAGGGATGTGAGGAAGGGCTGTGAAGCAATGCTGGATGTGAGAAATTCTTTGAAGGCTTGTAAGAGATGATTTTGAGGTAGTTGTGGTGGATCAAATTGGGATCGTGGTCAGAATTGTTCAAGGCGGAGTTCAGTGTCAGCTTTGCTGCTGGACAGGTTTTGGGATTGGGTTGCAAAATGATATTTCCAGTTGACATTATGTGTAAATAAAAGTAGGTCCTTCACCAAAGCAGCATGATCAAAAGCAGGTTTAGTGCTGAAAGTGAGACACCAGCATGACTACCACCAAATTATCAGTTAGGATGAATGGGCATAGGCAGAGGCAACATGCAGATGGCAACATGAAATATCCTGTTGCAGAGCATGCTCTACAACATGAAAATCATGACCTTGATGCCTGTTTCAGCACAAGCACCATCTAGATTCTTCCCCCAGACACCAGTTTCTCAGAACTCCTCAGGTGTGAACGAGCACTACAACATGTCCTTTGTTCTCGCCATCCATCAGGCCTTAATTTATGTAAATTTCTTCTGTCTCAGCATTTCTTCACAGTAACTACTGCTCTCTTCACTCCATTTTAGGTTTCTACATTTTCCATTTTCTTAACTGTCTATTTTATGCTGCCCCCTTCCACCTCTGTTACATAAAATGTACTTAGCTTTCCATTCTTCTTAACTCATGCATGACATTTAAGCAGTAATCTCTGTCTTGCATATTACCCTGTTTTCCAACTTTAAGCTCTCAGATTTTCAAATCTCATCTGGCGCAATCCCCAGTAATCAGTCTTTCCTTTTCATCCTGTCTGGTAAGTCTCTCCTGACTTGCAGTTCTGGATGACTTTCCCAAAATCTACCCCTTTTCCTAGACTTCTCCAGTCCTTTTCCTTCACCTCACTTTCTTCCCCTTCAACCTTTCTGCCTGAAGAGGAAGCCACTGGCTCCAAAAGCTTGCCTCATTATAACCTACTTTTATATGCATGTTCTGCCGCCACTTGGTGAGTGGATTTTTTTATCTACCCAATTACATTATTTTGTCAAAAATTGATTGTTTTTGTTGTTTTATCATAGTATAATTAATAAGACACTAGCTATTAACCATCCATGTAATTATGGAGCTTCTTTCATAAAATTAAAATTATGCCTGTCCACAATACCACATCACCAATACCAATCAGAATCAATCACACCACACATCTCGCACTGACAACTGCCATTTAGAGACTCCCACTTACTGACTGACTGTCTGTCTCTCTGTCTTTGCCAGAGCATAATAACAAATTTAATCATTGGCATGTGCAGCAACTTAATTACAGATTCCTCAAATGTTTAAAAAACTCTAACATCTGTTTTTTTCTGCTATATAAATTTGTATTACATTCCAGTGTAAAATGAAACAAGTCTATTTTAATCAGTCACATGCTACTGAAAAAATAAAAAAATATTATTTTCATGTGTTTCAGAGCTGTATAGCTTTACATGACACTCACAGGTGGCGCTTGATTGCTTAATTTGTCTGAACACTAGTCAGATAGAACACTACACCCATCCCTCCATCAGGGGACAGAGAATGTAGTACACATGATATGGTACAAAATGTGTACCCTGTTTAGCTTCTAGGGCTACAAAGAAATCATTTGACTTAATCTATTTCCACAGAATTGTGAAAGATGCTGACTGAAGTGGTTTTGATGCAAAGCAAGTTGTGATGCCTCACAACTAAGAATAAGACATATGAAGATGGAAAGGCTTGTCAGCCTCATTCAAACATTTGTGAATGCCTAAAAAAACTTTTTGAGTTTTTGTATGTGTGTGCAAAGCATTGTGAAAATATCTCAAATAATAAAGCTATTAACCATCCATGTAATTATGGAGCTTCTTTCATAAAATTAAAATTATGCCTGTCCACGATACCACATCACCAATACCAATCAGAATCAATCACACCACACATCTCGCACTGACAACTGCCATTTAGAGACTCCCACTTACTGACTGACTGACTGACTGGTTTGCTTTGGCTAGTTACTGAGGATGAATCAATAAACTGACCCCTAAAGTAAGTAACAAAGTGGTGGATGTCCCTGTGTTATCCTAGAAGATTGCATTACCAAGCAATATTACTGAGTTGCTAACATAGGGTACACACAATTCACAGGAGTAGGTCTCAAATACCTGCCAAAACATACAGGTCTAGAAATAACAGCAGTTTTCCTAAATCACCAACAGCAAATGATAAGATGATTTGCTGTATCCTGCTATTAGGGCATATAAGTGTGAGTGAACCGAATGTTGTATCACCTGTGTGTGTGTGTACACAAATCAACCATCAACTGTACTAGTGCAGGCCAGCCACTGCAAGCCACCTGTGGGAATCATGCACATGGCACAGTGTCTGCCATGCCATCTACTGGTGACTTGTGCCTATGTACATGCAGAGCAGTGCTGATGGGCCCTCTCTATATTCTTCTAGTTTGCACCATTCACATCAGTTGTTCTGTGTTATGTTATGAGTGGAGTCATGAGATGCTTATTTCCGTTATTGTTCAGAGGTTTATGAATAAAGCCATATTTGTGTTACTTGGAGTGGTTTCATGTATTGCTTGGTTACTATGTGACTGGTGATGAGTCTGGTATGGTTTCTGCATGTGCAGTCTTTAAGTGCAGTTTCATTAGGTTTAGTCATTATGAACACTGTGCCACCAGCCCTGATTGAACAGTGTACTTCAGCAGTGGCCACTTTGTCAGCTTCCATGCTATTCCACCCACTTTTCCTCCATATGACAATTTAACTGAAGATTGGGAAGCTTCCAAAAAAAGACAGCATTTTTTGGCTTTTGGTGTGACAGACTGTGCAAAGCCTTCTTCCTCTCATGGATTCCACCTAAAATGTGTCAGTTACTGTGTCAGCTTGCCCCTTTACAAGAATCCTGAGCTCTTACTTCTGATCAAATGTGCAGTTTATGTCCAACTAACATCATGAATAATTGCACATCATAGAGGCATGAGTTGAATTCTACCAATGCTGCAAGAAATGAAACTGGTCATACAGAGTTTAGACAGCCAAATTTCAAGGCCTTAGTCATAAGAATCAGTTGATTACTGATGCCCATAATGATTCTTATTTAGACTCTATGGTGTGCAACACAAATATCTGTTTAGCTCCAGACAAGGAAGTGAGTCAGAAGGCTTTACTCTGTGAAAATCCTCTGTCAGCAGAAGTTTTGCAAGCAGCAGAATCTTTTGAAGTTTCTTAGGCAGCAGTTGACCAAACTGGGGTGATGTGCCAGTAGTGTCACAGGATGTTCCCACTAGGATGACAGATAGCTTGCACAAGGAAGTGGCAGTGGCAGTGGTAAACATGCATTCCCAGTGCCGAGCAGACCAAGGTCAGCCCAAGCAGCCATTATCACCACAGTGCCAGCGCCAACATTCTCTGTTTCCATCTTGTCCTTTCTGTTCTGTATAGCATGAACATTCAGTGTGCCCTAAGCACAGGGCTATTTCTAGGGCTTGCCAGAAGAAAGGCTAGATCGTCTCCATGTGTCCATTCACTGAAGGTTGCTCAGGATAAAGACAGGGATGTAAACTGTGTGACTCCAATGCTTGTGACTTCTCCCAAGTTGTTTACTGGGTTAAGTGTTTTTTGCCAAGTGCTGTGGCTACAAATTGACATAGGTGCTGCAGTGACGTTATGGATCTCTCAAACCTATGTGAGTTTAAGCTCACAGAACACCAGTTACACACAATCCGGTCAGTTATAATGAACAGAACATTGCATTGTTGAGACAACATAGCTTCTGCCTCTTTCTATTACGTTTTTGGTGGCTGCTGATGCAGGTGTTGAGAACTTGTTCAAGATGGACGCATTTCAGTCATTTAGATTTTCTATCACCAGTGCAGTTCACCTTGTGTCCAATCAGGTAATATATCCTCAATTGGAAACACTGTGTGAGGAATCTTTGAACTAGTTTTCCAAAGATATAGGGCATGTTGCAAATTTTTTTACTGATATTTCTTTGAAGTTCATGGCTTCGCTCATTTCTGTCTTGCACATCCTATTCCTGTCACCCACAAAGATCAAGTGAAAGCAGAATTGGACAGACTTCAAAGCTGAAGTGAAAATGGAGTTGGACAGACTTCCATCCTTAGGAGTGGTGCAACCTGTTATGGTTAGTGAATGGTCATCTCCGCTAGTTGTATTTCATAAGCCATCAGGGAAACTTGGCCTCTGTGGGTGGGTACATATCCCCTCCCATAGCAGGAGGAGCCATTGGCGAAAATGTCAGGTGGCCACTACTTTCCTAAAATCAATTTGTCTACAGCATATCTGCAACAGTTCATGTAGATAAAAACTCTCAGCAAGTTCCAGTTCTGAATACTCCTTTCAGTCTCTAATAATATTTGCACTTTCCTTTTGGTGTGGCTAGTGTCCCTGCAATTTTCCAACGATTTTTAAAGCAACTAAATATGCCTGTCCTGGGTTACATTAATCACATGGGTGATATTGTTGACATGGGCTCTTCCATGGTCAGTCACTTGAAAAATTTGTGCACTTTGTTTTCTGTCTTACAATCTGCAGGCTTACGGTGAGACATCACAGAAGCTCAGTTTTTTCAACCTACTTTTGTTTATTGGGGTTCAAGGTCTTGCGGGATGAGGTTTGCCCTCTGCCACACCACATCTTCACTGTTATGTCTATGCCTCACCCTTCATCCATGAAGGAGCTTCAGGCCCACCTAGAGAAGATAGCATACTACCATAAATTCCTGCCAGGGGAAACAACGTTGGCCCACCAATTGCATAGCATGTTATGCAAAATTGTGTCTTTTCACTGGAGCCCCGACTGTGAACATGCTTTTCAAATGCTGAAATCTAAACTAGTCTTAACCCCTTGTTTAGCTACATTCTCTCTGGACTAGCACATCATTTTGGTGACTGATGCCTCACAGTGTGGCCTCAATGTAATCCTAGCATGCCAGTGTGCCAATGGATGTGAACGATCTGTTGCTTTCACCTCTAAATCTCTCAATCTGACCCAGCAGCATTACTCCCAAGTGAAAAAAGAAGATCTTGCCACAGTCTATGCTCTCCAGGAATTTCATGTTTTTTTTTCTGTGGCTCCAAGTTTCACACTATTACTGACCATACACTTGATTTCCTTGTTTAAGCCTTACACTTTCTTGCTTGATGAGGCAGAACACTGCCTACAATGCTGAGTACTATTCTTGTCTCACTACAATTGAAGAACTGCTTTGCTTCCATCTTGATACAGAAACACAGCCTGTGGTCAAGGATTTTCCAGTTGCGAGCTCACATGTAGCAGCTGCCATTGCCACTGACCTGGTTCTCTGCTACATGGTTCGGTTTTGTTCAAAGGGCTAGCCAGATAAAGCAGTGGGTTAGTCTTTGGACCCCTCGCACGACTGTTTCTCCTCACATTATCACTCTCCCAGAGTAGTCATTCCCACTGTATTATGGTGTGAGGTTCTACGCCTTCTCCAACAGGGTCTTTGAGGAGTTTCATGCACTAACCTGTTGGCTAGGAGACATGTTTTTGGGCCAGGGATTGATGGCAATTCATCTGTTTTGTTGTGACTTGTCAGCAGTGTGCCCAACAATGGGGCATCCCTACCCCGTGGCCCACTTCATGCCAGATACGGAAATGCATTCATTTGGAAATGCATCATATGAGTATTGTGGGTCCCTTCTTGAATTATTATTGGCCCTTGGTTATGGATGCAGTTTGCTGGTTTCCTTACATTCTCCAATGTGAGTTAACATCAGCTGAGATCACAATTTGTGCACTTTTGAGTGATTTCCAATAATGGGACCCAGTTCATTTCTCACACCTTTCAATTGTCTTGTTCCTGTCACAGCATTCATCATGTCCTGGCTCCCCCATTCCAACCTCAATAAAATGGTGAGGCAGAATGACTAAAGTGTACATTCAAGTCCCAAATGAAAAAGTTTGTTGTGGATTCTTCCCTGATGATGCCCTTCTCTGTTTTCTCAGCACCTATCATTTCATGCCTGTGGGGGAGTTGAGCCAGCTGAGTTGCTTCATGGCTGGCAGCCACATATGTTCCTCCACCTTCCAAGGTGTGCACATCTGCCATGGTCGGATTCATCTGCTCACTTCACGTCACAGTCGCCAAGGCACGGGAGTTTGGTCAGCAAGTGTATACTGGCCACTGTTGTCTGCCACCAGGGATGCCATCTTTGTGATATTTGAACAGTGAATGGGCTGGTGGTGCACAATTTTGATCAGCTGTGCCCCTGCTTACCACTGGAAGCTACCAATTCACGGGTGCGGCCCTGTCACCGCAGCCTGCCCCTCCACCTCAAGCCCATTGTCATCTGCTGTGGAGGCACTCCCATGCCATTGGCTGCATCCTCCACATGCAGCACCCTGAGGTTCCAGCTTCCCAGTGCCAGGTGCTGGTCAATCTCTGGCCTCGAGTCCATTGCCACAGCCTGCTGTTCTGGTTGGGCCGCTTCCATCGGCCCCCTTGCCATCATCGTAGTTGATCTGTGCAACAATCAGTACGTCAATTTTAAAAAATTGGCCAGGTTCTGGTAGGACTCATGCACTGAGGGTTCCATACAAACTTAATTATGTATGTAGGCAGTCACCCATTCTGGGAATCGAAAATCTCACCAATTTTTGCCTGTTGTCAACATTGATACTGGGAAGGTATTGGTCCCAGGATTCCAAGACTTTCAGAATGTTTCTGTTTCAATAATATAGATGTGACAAAGTGGTGCAAGAATCAGGTGACCATTTTTATAATAATCAATGGTTCTTCATTCTGGCTTACTGTGTCACAATGGTAAAAATCAAACTTCAGGCAAGGAATGACTATATTGCTCATATGATGCATTTCCAAATTTATCCACCATCAAATACAAAGGAGCAATTACTGCACATATATAGTGTGTTTCAAGTTATATGTGAAACAAACGTTCACAGACTTCTACCCTTGTGGCCCAGTCAGTCTACTGATTGTTTTAATTTCAAGTTTGGCATCAGATAACAAATGACAAAAGAAATATTTCCTTCATGTGATATAATTACAAGTTAACGGTTTTCAATTCTTTGCTATACTTGTACTGTGAAACCTTACTTGTTGCCAAATTTCATCATTGTAGATCAACAGAAAGCACCATACAGATTTTGATGAGTGAGTTTGCAAGTATCAAAACATGTGTCCTAGATGACTGTGCCTTTTGACTGCATTGACTTAGAAGCTAATGTTAATTATAACACCAAAGGACCTTAGTATGTGACATAAATTTCAACTTGCTATGTCAACCCATTCCTGAGAAAAGGGGTTTAACAGATGGACAGACAGACAGACAGTCTACTAGAAAATGACAAAAAAATTTCTTCATGAGATTAGTAACTAATTTGCAGTTCTTGGATTTTCTTCCTGTGGTTGTACTGTGAAACCTTCCTTTTTGCCAAATTTCATGATTTTAGGGAAACAGGAAGTACCCTATAGATTTTGATGAGCGAATTTGTATCAAAATATGTATCATAAATGGCCATACCTTTTGACTGCATTGACTTGAAGCTAACATTTATTATACCACCAAGGAACCATAGATCTCAGCATGTGAAGTAAATTTCAACCTATGTCTACCCATTCATGAGTGAAAGGGGCCTTAACAGACAGATGGACAGACAGACAGACAGTTGATAACAAATTACCAAAAAAATATTTTTCATTTGTGATAATTACAAATTTACAGTTTTAGGGTTTTTTCTTTGGTTGTACCATTTCCTTTTTGCCAAATTTTATGATTCTAGGACAATGGGAAGTACCCTCTACGTTTTGATGTGTGAGTTTGCAAATATTAAAATATGTGACATAAATGGCCATATCTTTTGATTTCCTTGGCCTAGAAGCTTCAATTTCTTATATCACGAAGGACCTATAGACCTCAGTATGTGGCATAAATTTAAACTTGATATGCCTACCCGTTCCTGAGAAAGGTGGTTTTTAACAGTCAGATAGACAGACAGACAAACAGACAGACAAGAAAGTGATCCTATAAGGGTTAAGTTGAGGCATGGAACCCTGAAAATGACATGGAAAATTCAAAATAACAAAAGGAATTATCTTATTGGCTAATTGGTTTGTGCCTACACTTCTGTCTAAGCTACTAATTATGTCTTCATAATTAGTTGTCTTAAACTGTCACTTTCAATACTGAGAAAAGCCAAAATATTGAGCCTTTAATCCAACATGAAGATATGAAAACTGTTTTCAATGAGCTTCAGTTTTCAAAATGATCGTTTTCACTGCTGTTTGTAATCATAAGTGATGGATACATTCTTAGAGTGATCTTGATAATAGGACAACACCTTTAACATTTAATGGGTCCTAATTTGGATGAACTGAATTATGGAAGAAGCTGGCTTTTCATGAAATCTAATTTCATTTCAAGCGGACTTAATTCATATCATCTGTTTACTGGAAAACTCAGTTGAATAGTAAATCCATCCAGCTAAGTAAGTCCATGCAAAGTAATTATGTCAACATCTTTAGAATTACACAAGGGCCTGCACCTCAATACTGAAATAAATACTTCACTATTTTAAATTATTGTGGTGTAGGTCATCAGGCTGCAGTCCTGCCCATGACCTTTGAGACCTATGCATGCATTGTTAGGACCATCTAGCTTACATTCAGGACTTTGACATATGACTGTAGATATTATGTATGTCAAATGAGCACCATCACACTGTTAGGAAGGTAGGCCACATCTCTTGGCTTAATAGTGTATAACAGTAACACAATGGTGTGTCATTTGAGTGGTAATGACTTTCACAAACTGAAACCATATTTTATTAAAGAAATACAAACAAGACCAACATAGAGTAATAAACACTAAGTACAAAAAGTTGCTGGAAAAAAAAAATCTGTATTCATCACTAATACTTCAAATTTTGGTTTTCAGTCAGCTGTATTTCAAGAAATATAGAAAAATGTTTTGCAAACCCTAAGTCACATACATTAGCTTTTTTCCTCTAAGGTACAAAGGTAGGGCAAGTAAATAAACAGATAGTTCCAGTCATATTTCTCTCAAAAATTTCATGATATGTATTATATTATAACTTCTTTATCTGGACTAACAAAAATTATTTATTTTTTATTTTCAGGATTACAAAGGCCCCTACTTTCCTGAGGAAACAGTTGTTGGGCATATCCTTTGGCTTCCTACCCACCAATTGCACTCAGCATATCAGTTAACAGTACATCGTGTCTATGTTTGTTCTGGAAATGCTGATACTGCCCCTACCAGTTGCCTACGGGGATCTCCAGGACTGGGCCACACTATCTTATTACTGGTACTGCTACTTTAGCTTAAATGGTTTCTATTTTGGCAGTAGAACATTTCTATAAGCCACTGAAATCAGAGTTTAGTTAAAACAACTCCTTCCTATTTTCATAACTAGTAGTCATTGGTAAATAATAAAGAATTTGTGTTTTGCAAAACACATGGAGAACTCATGCTGTTAATTATTCTTTCTTTAGCAAACGCTTAACTAATTTCTTTTCTTTGCATCACTTAGGTTTTTGTAAAAATGATTTGCTTTACTCAAATTTATAACTTTTTGCAGCATCAGACTTCTGTTCTATCTACAAAATGACATGGTACTATGAAAACTGGGATCAAAGAGATAACCAATATTTTCTAATTTGATGAATCTACTCAGAATGCTGAACACACTTCTTTTTCCATGTTCTCACAATCTGAAAACACATTTTCTGATTTGAATTGTCATTTTTTATTTCCTCCAAGAATGAAAATGAGAGGTATTTACTGGTGATACACATAAAACTCTGTTACCTTGAGTACTTAATCAAGTAAAAATATTCCATTCATTTACAATTGTTACATAATTACTTCAATATATTTTCATTCTTTTACTTATTATTTAAAATTATATTTTGTAACAAAATTATGCACACACTAAAGAAGAACGTAGGTCATTGGAAATGTTTTCTGTGCTCTAAAAAAAAAAATTAGACTTGCCTCCCAGCCCTTCTAGTAATCGCACAGACTAATCACAACAGGTAATCCTTTTTGGAGTTCTCTGTTTTATTACACCCTCTTCCTAATTAAAAAATACAAGGAACATGTAGGTTTTAATTAATATTATTAAGAGACTTTCATACTGTGTGTGTGTGTGTGTGTGTGTGTGTGTGTGTGTGTGTGTCCTAACAATAAATGTAAGTATCAAAGCTGAGTCATGATGTTCAACACCTCGTTTGGTTAGTTTCATGTTCCATGGATCATTTGCATGATAAAATAATGATGTGGGATTAACATTTCATGTTCACATCACAAATTATCTACTGGTCAACATTTCCTTCCTATGGTGAGTGACATTTTATGTACAGTTTACATGGGCTCAAATGATGTCATTAACAAATTCTTTGATTACCAGAAAATACTTACATGTTTCTATATATTTTCAAACAGGATAGAGATGATCCAGAAATTTCTGATGACTCTTACAATGATAACTCCTTCGAAGCACGTTTTGCTTCTGAAATGGATGATTTTGGCAAGCTCACTCATTTTCCTGGAGCTGATGGCTTCATCTTCAAAGTAGCACCTTTATATAGTATGAATGTTGGTAATCAATGGTATCTACAGGTAAGACAAATAGATTAAACTAGCAAGATTTGTGCTCAAATGTTTTAAAATCAACACTCAAGTAAATACATTACAAAAGCTTTCCTAAAGACTATGCCTGGGGGAAACTGTGTGCTGCAAAATAATAGAGCATAGACAATCAGTGGATTCCCCACCCCCAAACCCCACATCCCCACCCCCAGCTTCAGTCTATGACTGGTTTGATGGAGCTAATCACAAATTCCTTCAACTCAGAGAGAGTAATTATTGTTTGGCCATATTCCAGTCTCTGTCTTCCCCTACAGTTTTTCCCCTTTACAGCTCCCTCTAGTTCCATAGAACTTATTTGTTGGTTTCTTAACACATGACCTATCATCCTGTCCTCTCTTCTTGTTAGTGTTCTCCATATGTTCCTTTCTTCACCATTTCTGCAGAAAACTGCCTCTTCCCTTATCTTATCAGTCCACCTAATTTTCAACATTCTTATGTAGCATCACATCTCAAATGCTTTGATTCTGTACTGTTCCAGCTTCCCACAGTCCACAATTTACTACCATACAATGCTGTGCTCCTAGCGAACACTCTCAGAAATTTCTTCCTCAAATTAAGGCCAATGTTTAATGCTAATAGACTTTCTTTGGCCATAAATGCCCTCTTTGCCTGTAGTTGTCTGTTTTTATGTCCTTTCTTTGTCCATCATGAGTTATTTTGCTTCCAACGTGCCAGAATTCTTTAACATCTTCGACTTTTTGATCACCAATTTCGATGTTAAGCTACTCATTATTTTCATTCCTGCTACTTCTCATCACTTTTACCTTTCTTTGATTTACCCTCTTCCATATTCTTTGCTCATTAGATTGTTCATTCCACTCAACAGGTCCTAAATTATTCTCCACTTTCACTGAGGATAGCAGTGCCGTCAGTGAATCTTAATATTGATATCCTTTCACCCTGAATGTTAATCCCATTCTTGAACATTTCTTTTGTTTCTGTCACTGTTTCTTCAATATATAGATTGATCAGTAGGAGTAAAAGACTGCATCCCTGTCTTACACCCTTTTGTTCTTGGTCTTCCAGTCTTATTTTTCCCTCTCGGTTCTTGTACATATTGTATATTACCCATTATTCCCTATAGCTTACTCCTATTTTTCTCAGATTTTGAAACATCTTGCACTATTTTACACTGTCAAATGCTTTTTTTCTAGGTCAACAGTTCCTATGAACTTGTCTTGATTTTTCTTCAGTCTTGGTTTCCTTATCAAGCACATCATCAAAGCTGATGGTCTGATGCCTTTGCCTTTCCTAAACCCAAACTGGTTGGCATCTAATATACAATAGTTGGTTGGTTGCCACTTTTCCCAATGATTCTGCAAATTCCAAAGGAATGTTATCTATCCCTTCTGCCTTACTTGACCTCAAATCTTCCAAAGTTCTTTCAAATTCTGTCTCCAACACTGAATTTCCTATGCCTTTGATACCAACCACAATTCCTTCGTCTATTGTGTCATCAGAAAAGTCTTCCCCCTCATAGGGCCTTCAGTGTACTCTTTCCACCAGCCTGCTCTCTCTTTTGTGCTTAACAGGGGAATTCCCTTTGCATTCTTACCATTGATGCCCTTGTTTTCAATCTCACTAAAGGTTCTTTTGACTTTTCTATGTGGTGAACCCGTACCTCCAATGACCATTTCTTTTTCAATTTCTTCACATTTTTCATGCACCCATTTCATCTTGGCTTCCCTGTATATCCTATTTATTTCATTCCCAAGTGGCTTATATTACAGTATTCCTGTGTTTCCCTGGACATTTTTGTACTTCCTTCTTTTGTCAATCACTTCAACTGAACCACCTACTGTAATACTGCTTATCATAGAGAGTCATTTATATGACTGGTATATTGTATGTGCCATTATCAACAGGTATTAATAAACAACTGACATACAAATGTTTACTTTCTGAGCTGCTCCAGTTGGCATGGTTGGAGTCCAGACAGCAAGTACACCTAAAACAAACATTCACGACTATTTGTGACTATAAGTAAGTCAGTCAACTAAAAATTATGCATGTATGGACACTCAGAAACATACTGTGTGAGTATGTAGGCTTTCAGGTCATATCATATCTCTTTCACTTTCTATTACTTACTCTTGTTGCAAATGTCCCACAGTATCTAGTTATGACTTATTATTTTAGTCAAATATCCAACAGTGGGTTATTTAGTAATGGTAAGTAAAGTAACGACATACTTAAAGCCATATAAACCAATGGCTTAATGCCATCTTAGAAAGGAAACATTTCATCTCAAACAGCACAACATTATGCAAATATATACTGTAATTATATATTTTTCCGAACCACAAATATTTTATTAATTTCCTTACAATTTTGGGCCACTGGCCAACTTCGGATGGATATGAAATATATTGTTACAAAGTAGTCACCAATGTAGTCAGTACGTATTGTAAGTGCAAATATATTACTGAATTACATGAATACAATTAAGACCATTGCATTTGCAAGACTCTGCAAATGAATAATTAGTAAAGCCATTGTTATTATTTCCATCTTGGTTTTCCATTGTTAGGTAAACCCATACCTCATATTCAGTTGTAGTTCATGTAAATTCTCTCCTCTTAATAACCAAACTCATTGACAGACAGATCATTAGTTTCCCAAAGTCTGGAAGTAAATAAGTAATTAATTAAGTAATCCCACACAATCTTTTTTTTATTTTTCTTATTCAGAACAACAGCCCATATCACCCTGACATCATCTTATTTGGCATCCATGGCACACAAAACTGCAATATCAAAATTGAAACAGCTCCTTCCCCACCAGTAAAATGCTCACCCTCTGTCATGCCGTGTGGCTGTACTGTGCTTACATTTTCATTACATATTCGTGCATCAATAAAAAATGTGTGCACAATGTGCAATCTTTCCTCTACCACCACTACCATAAATTAATATTTCTACATAAATATCTTTCATTGGCACAGTAGAAAGGAAGTGGGACATGTTGGAACCATGAATAGCGACATGTACCACCACAAGCTTCCCCTCTCAAATGAGTGGTATCCTCAAAGAAGCAACCTTAGCACATTAAGCAGTCTTTCCACAGAATATGTTATTAACATTTCGTGTTTCTGCTGTCTTCATGTTGTGATCTGAGTCCCAGCAACTGTTTAACATAACCATAAGCATAAGATAATAACCGTATCTGTGACCAATCACAGCCCTGCTTGTTACCATTGTATTCATTAATCTGAAGTGCGATATGTTGCTGTTGCTGTTGAAAGTATAATGGGGGCAGTCACAGACGCACACACCATGTGTTCCTCTACTTGAACACACCAGCCTTTAGATTGATGAATACAATGTGTGGCAAGCAGGGCTGTGACTGGCCACAGAAAAATGCTAAGCAGTTGTATACATATACTGCATCTCAATAAAGCACACAATAGGCATGGTCAGATGTCAGCGTAACTACATATAAATGTACACCACTGGCAAGGTATGTAACTGATCAGTTACAATTCTCTGTGATTGGCAGAATGGCCACCAGAGTGTGTTAGCTTTGTTTATGTTTAGTGTTCTGACCAGGCCTTTTAGAGCACATAAGTGGTGTGAACGGCTTTAGATGTTGAATGATAATTGTAAAGGACATGGAGATGCTGCATACTGATGTGAGACAGCTTCATTAGCACCTGGCATAGTTTGAAAGAAGCCTCATTGTGGGCCTTCAATTTTCTAGTGATAGTGGTCTAACATTATACTGCACAGGAACGTTAGGACAGGAATATTCATCATCAAGGTTTCTGTTGATCACCACATGGGAGGATTGTTATATGCCCCAAGTACATCATAATCACTTTGCATCTGTTCCTGCCATCTGATGAAAAGTACTTGACTTCCTGCAACATTCTATGTCACCCTGCACCAGTGATCAGAGGCAAGCAGCAGCTAGACTAGGTAATAAACACCACAACACAAAAGGCTGCATTTGGAATAGTGCTGTGACAAGGAAGCTTGGACTGCTGATGAATGGCATTGCATTGTATTCAGCAATGAATTGCATTTCTGCACTGCCCTGGGTAATCATCATCAGCAAGCCATCATTGAAGAGTATGACAGCAATCTGGGGAGAGGTCCCATCCTTTGGATGTTTTGGAGAGGTACAGTGGTTTTAATCCTAGTGTCATGGTGTGAGAATTATCCTAGGAGATTTTAATGGAAAAATAGGTAAAGAGGATATGTTCACTGCCACAACAGGAAAACATAGAGGCACTCCACCACAAATGAAAATGGATTACAAATGATCAACTTCACATTGTCAAAGAATATGTGAATTTGCTCCATGATGCTCCCTCACAAAGAAAGTCACAAAGGTATATGGTGCTCTCCAGATGGCAAAACTGTAAATCAGATGGACCATGTTATGGCAAATCAAGATGATTTGCAATCAACGACCAACATCCATGCCATAACCTAAATTTAATGTAAAATGACTGAAGGAATTGTCTGTTAAAGAAACATACATGATTGAAATTATTAATCAGTTTACAGCATTGCAAGAAGTTGGGGAGGAAAACAGTGTTGGGAAGATTTGGAAAAGAATAAAGACAGTAGAAACAGATGCAGCAGAGAAAACATTGGGCAAGAAAGAGAAACAGGAGAAACAGAAATGGTCCAAAAAAATGAAGAGACCAGTGCAAAAGAGGAAAAAAGCCAGGATGTTGCAGCTGCATAATATGGAGAGTGAGGACAGGGGAGAGACATTCAACACAGTGAGGTGAGAGACAGCAAGAGTTCTACAAACAGAGAAAAGGAAATATCTAACTAGAGTCTTGGAATCTATAGAAGTGGAAAGCAGGAATAGAGGATCAAAGACGCAGTTTCAGTATGCAAAGAACAGGAAGACAGGTTATCCAAGTGAAAACATATTCATAAAACATAAAAATCAAAATACACTAACACAGTTGGAAGATATTCTGCAATATGGGAAGAGTATTTCTCAGAAATGTTAAATTGCACTGACCCTCACATAGCCTTCAACTGTGCAATGATTAAGAGTAAGAGCAGTAATATTGACAAATACAGCATTACAGAACAGGAAGTGGTACACACCATTCAAAAGCTGAAAAACAACAAGCCTGCAGGCAAGGACCAGATATCAGCAGAGATGTTAAAAGAGGTGAAAACAAACTACACAAAGAAATTTATAACCTTATCACAATGATCTCAAAAACTAAAACATTACTGAAGACTGGAAAACTGCAATAATTTGCCCCATACAAAAGAAAGGAAACAAAATTAAATGTGTAAATTACACAGGAATCAGTCTGCTGAACATAACATACAAAGCTCTGTCAATGATCATTCTTAACAAAATTAAGCCTTACACAGAAAACATTATTCAAGAATACCCAGCTGGATCTCAACCAAACCATTCCACAACTAACAATCTGTTTATTCTGTGGTAGAATTTTGAGAAATACTGAGAATTTAATGAAAACATACAATTTCCAGCAGGTCTATGATAGCATCCACAGAAGTAGCCTCTACAACATACTAAGAGAATTTAGGATATCAGTAAAATCATTAGGATAATACAACTGTGCATGGATGGCTCACAGGCAGAAGTGAAGTTCAGAGGATCCATATTCCCCAACTTCCCAATGAAAACAGGCTTACAACAAGGAGATGCTGTTTTGTGTGTTCTCTTCAATCTGGCAGTGAAGAAAATTGTTTTAGAGAGTAATTTACAGCTCTACAATGGTCTCTGATTTGAACACAGTGAAGTAAAACTCCTGGCATGCACAGATGATGTAGTCTACTCAGTGAAACAGAATAAGAGCTAGAAGACATGTACAGATCTCTCAGGCACAGAGCCAGTAAAATGAGATTTCGATAACCTAAGAGAAAACAGAATACATGGAAATAGGTTGAGTCATAAACCAAAATCTACACTTTTAAATTGACCACCATTCTATATTCAGAAAATTTCATGAATTTAAATACCTTGGATTGCACTTTCGCAGTAAAAATGTCATAACATTGGATATAAATGAGAGAATAGCCTCAGGCTCAAGATGTCTGTATGCTCTAAACAGCCCATTCGAATGTAAAGCTTTGTTAATCCCCACAAAGATGAAGATATATACCACCACCATATGTCCAGTAGTACTGTATGGTCAGGAAAGCTGTACATTTACCAAGAAAGAAAGAGAAAAACTGAATGCTTTTGGAAGAAATGTGATGAGAACAATCTGGAGACCTGTGATGGAGAATGATATCTGGAAAGTTTGAAAGAACACAGAATTTTTTCAGTTAATGAAGCAACCCACTGTCATACAGAAATTAAAAAGTAGGAGACTGCAATGGGCTGGGCATGCAGCTAGAATGGAAACAACAGAATTCCCAAGAAGGCATTTGAGGGCACTCTCCAAACAACAAGACCATTGGGACGACTTCACACACAGTGGAAAGATGACACAGAGAAGGATGGCGCAGCATTAGGAATCCCAGCAGGATGGAAAGAGACAATGAGAGACAGAATAAGATGGAAGCAGATCATTGATGCAGTGCATGTTCTACGGGGCCTGTACTCACTGAAAAGAAGAGGAAGAATCATGATGTGGGGAACCATCAAGTACGACTGCAGGTCATGGCTGGTAGTGACTGAGGAAGTTCTAGTGGCACAATGGTACGTCACAGACTACCTGTGTCCTCATGTGTTACCTCTCATGTGATATTATTAAGGTGCCATTTCTCAACAGGACAGTGCTTGCCCACATGATACATATGAAATGTCTACATGATGTTGTAATCCTGCAGTCAACAAGATCGCCCAATCTGTCCCTGACAGAACACTTGTGGGCCCAGCACAAACATCAGCTCCATCCCACTGTCAGTATACGGGATATCAAAGACCAGGTACAATAATTGTGGGCCTGCTTGCCTCAGAAGAGAATATGACAGCTTTATGACCCTCTTCACAAATGAATCATTGAATGCACTCAGGTCAGAGGAGATGCAACAAGATGTGAAGAAGTTATGAGGTCATGCAGTTGCCACAACTTGTTCAAGTACCTGCCAATCACACAATAAATTGTTTTGAGAAAAACACTTAGCATTTAGAAGGCTACCTATCACATAGATAAAATACCATAAAAGTCCTGAATGAAGCAGTCTGGCCCTTTCTCAGTTCTTCTTCTTCTCCTTCTTCTCCTTTTTATTCTTCTTTCCCAGTTGGCTGACAATATTGCCTCTCTTCAGAGTGACCCCTCCTCGTCTTCCTGCATTGTATCATACATAGCTCATTACAAGTACACTGATTTTTCCACAACAACATGTCAATGCATGGAATGTGTTTTTTGTGTTTGAATTTTGCTGTAGTTCATACACACATGTGGAAATGAATTGAAGACATCTATCTATAAATATGCAGCACCCCCCTTCAGTCCTTCAGAATTTATGACAGCAGTGTTATACATGGACTTTGTGAGACACTGGACACACCGGGAAGCCCTCCTGATCCATGACAGTTTAACTACCACCCAAACTCATGAAGACTGGTCAGAAGTAAATCCAAGATATAGACATCTCATTCAGATGTGCCATATGTGCTCAATGGATTCGAAGTTAGCTGACCTGAGTGGCCAAAAATGCATTTTAATGTCTGTGCAGTGTTGCTCAAATGATTCTGTACAGTTAAAGAGCAATGAGGAAGTTCACTGTCACACTGAAGATAAAGGTCACCTGCTGAGTGCTATAGGCAAACACATGCACATGAACACATAGTATGTTGCTGTACTCTTCACCAGAGAGACAGTGGCTGATGTACCAGGTGCCCCATTTTATCTCAGTGATCATCCCCCACATGAGAATACCTAAAGGATGTCCTGCTGGCAAGCAGAATGTGCCACCTCATGTGGTTTTTGAGAGACTTGAAGCATCACTTGGTTTGTAGTAATGTGAACTGTGACTTGTCAGCCCAAGATACATTTTTCTGTAGTTCATGCTTCCAGTGATCCCACTCCCATGCTCATACTATTTTCTGTGCCCTGTGACATGTAGTGAGCAAAGACGTGTGTGTGGAGCAGTGGCTTCTGTATGTTGCAGAGAGGTGGTGGTTCTGTATGGTACAATTGCTACACAGCATTGAACTGGCATGACAGTTCACCCCCGTGGCATTGATTTTCCTCTAACTGAAGAACTCATAGTACACCCATGAAATGGTGGCATGTGTAAAGTGTTGTGCTCTATGCATCAGGCAACAACTATCTGGTCTCAGCCAAATGTGATGATAACATTGGTCTCACCTATCTTGTGCTTGACTGCCATAGTGGTGACCAGTAAAAGAAGAAAGAAATGGTCTCTCCCCTTCACAACCGTTTTATCTAGATCAGTTGCTCCCTTCTCAGTTTCATAATGTGTCTATTTTTTTACCTTATAATACATTTTTTTAGGATTCCCTACCTTGGTGAGAATGGACCCTTACAGGATCACTATGTTGTCAGTCTGTCTGTCTATCTGTCCACTGGTAAGGATCCTTTTTTTCACAAATGGGTAGACATATCGGATTCAGATTTACGTCACATACTAATGTCTCTGGTCGCTTGGTGGTGTAAAGCATTTAAAATTCTAAGTCATTGCAGTCTAAAGATATGCTGATTTAAGTCACATATTTTGATATTTGCAAATTCCCTCATCAAAATTTCTAAAGTATTTCCCATTGAGCTAGAACAATGAAATTTGACAAGAAGTTACACCAAATGAAAAAATATTTTTCATTTGTTTGTCTGCCTGTCTGTTCGAAACATATTTCTCAGAAACAGGTAAACTTATCAAGTTGGCAATCATTTCACATACTAAAAATTACAATCCTTTGACAGTGTAAAACATTTAAGCTTTTAAGTCAGTGCAATCAAAAGATACAGCCATTTATGTCACGTATTTTGATATCCATAAACTCACTAACTAAAACCTATTGAGTACGTCCATTGACCTAGAACCATGAAATCATCAAGAAGCAAGGTTTTACAGTACAAGTAAAGGAAAAATTATATCACACAAAAAATCTCTTTTTGCCTTTCGGATTTACATTGCGTTCATCATCTGTCAGAAGCATAATAGAAAGTATTACTTCATGCCAACATAAAATGTAAATTGTAGTCACATTTTAGTAAGTAATAAAAATATTTTCTTAAATCTTCTCTCTATATATATATAAACATAAGTCCCTTGCTTACTTCTGTTTGTATGTCTGGGCTAGTATCAAAAACTACTGTACAGATCTTCATATTGTCTTGGAATTCCTGGGACTGATATCTTGTCAGTATCAATATCATTAACAGGCAAAATCATTGCGATCCTCAGTTCTGAGGATTGATAATCTATCCATATACATAATTAAGTTTGTGCAGAACCCCTCAGTGCAAGAGGCCTACTCATACTTGGCCAATTTTTTTTTATTTTGTCTTCTAACTAAAAATTTAACATTACGACACATACATAATAGAAATTAAATGGAAAAATTCTGAATCAAGGGTGAAATTATTATGTTCTTGGCACTAAACATGTTCTTGGCATCAAACAGCTAATGATATTTACTTTATGCACATGTTCTTTAATTCTACAGGCATTGTACAGTATTGGTCCAAGAAGTGCCACACGATATACAAGAAGTGTAGATAATGGACTGCCAGAGAATGCCTCAACTGTAAAACCATTTTTGCTTGAACCATCCATCAATGTACCTCACGCAAAAGAAGTGTTGGCTCCAGGAACATTTATTGCAGCTGCTGGGGTATGTCTAGAACAAACTAATTTTTGGTAGGAACAATATGTAATATTTATAATTGATTTTGGGGTGTACAGGGTGTGAAATTTAATACACAGGGCTGTCACATCTCATGGCAACAATGGCTCTAACCCAGGTGTGCATTGAGTCAAACTGAAAACAATGTGGGAAAACACAGATTGTTGCTTACCATAAAGAACACACATCAAGTTGCAGACAGGCACAATTAAAAGACACTTAAATAAAGCTTTCATCCACAGCCTTCATCAGTAAAAGAGAGACACACTATTCACTCACACAACAAAGCACACTTCATGCACACAAGACTTCCAACTCCAGTATCTCAGGCTGGAATGCAACTATCACATTGGATGCAAGCAGCAATCTGGAGGGGGTGGGGAAGGGGTAAGGATAGTAGTGTACATGTGGGGAGATAGACGAATGCTGTCTGATGGAGTGTACCGGGACTAGACTGCCATGTACGAGGTGTGGCTAGAAAAAAACCGGACTAGTACTGGTGAAACAATAAAACGAATGCAATAAGGCTGAAAGTCGCGTGGCCTGTCACGTGACTCCGCTCCGCCTACTGCTCGAGTTTCATCTGCCTCCTGCACTCAGTCTGCCCATGGCGTCTGTTTTAAGTAGTTGACGTTTTGTCTGTGCATCGGAAAATGTTGAGTGTACAGAAAGAACAGCGTGTTAACATCAAATTTTGTTTCAAACTAGGAATATCTGCAAGTGAAACGTTTGTAATGTTACAACAAGTGTACGGCGATGATTGTTTGTCGCGAACACAAGTGTTTGAGTGGTTTAAACGATTTAAAGATGGCCGCGAAGACACCAGTGATGACACTCGCACTGGCAGACCATTGTCAGCAAAAACTGATGCAAACATTGAAAAAATCGGTAAACTTGTTCGACACTTTCCTTGTCAACTCCTGTTAACTCAGACACTGCTCTGATTGCTAAACGGCGATCTTGTCGAACAAGTTTACCGATTTTTTCAATGTTTGCATCAGTTTTTGCTGACAATGGTCTGCCAGTGCGAGTGTCATCACTGGTGTCTTCACGGCCATCTTTAAATCATTTAAACCACTCAAACACTTGTGTTCGCAATAAACAATCATTGCTGTACACTTGTTGTAACATTACAAACGTTTCACTTGCAGATTTTCCTAGTTTGAAACAAAATTTGATGTTAACACGCTGTTCTTTCTGTACACTCAACATTTTCCAACACACAGACAAAACGTCAACTACTTAAAACAGACGCCACGGGCAGACTGAGTGCAGGAGGCAGATGAAACTCGAGCAGTAGGCGGAGCGAGAGTCACGTGACAGGCCACGCGACTTTCAGCCTTATTGCATTCGTTTTATTGTTTCACCAGTACTAGTCCGGTTTTTTTCTAGCCACACCTCGTATGATTGCTGCTTGCATCCCACATGATAGTTGCATTGCGGCCCGAGATGCTGGAGTTGGAAGTCGTGTGTGTGTGTGTGTGTGTGTGTGTGTGTGTGTGTGTGTGTGTGTGTGTGTGTGTGTGAGGTGTGCTCACTTATGTGTGTGAATGGTGTGTGTCTCTCTTTTACTGATGAAAGCTGTGGCCAAAAGATTTATGTAAGTGTCTTACAATTGTGCCTGTCTGCAACTTTACATGTCTTCCTTATTGTAAGTAGCAATCTGTATTTTCCTACATTTTTGATATTCCTATCTGGATTTGAGCCAAACTAAGTCAGCTATGGACATGTCATATAACACAGCTTCAACTCTATGCCAGTGTTCATCAATCTAAGTGGCATGTGAATGGTGGCATACCTGTCTGCTGGCAACCTATGATCAAATGTATTAAAAGAGTGGCAGATCTGGCAAGTGAGCTGGCCAGGGCAGCAGTCAGACAGCCTCTGTGTAGAGGTAGGCCTGGGCAATATGGGCAACACAGGGTCTTCCATTATCTTCTGGAACAATAATGTCATGAAAACCTCAAAGACTTCCTATAGCCACTAGCATTAGCATTCAGAAATTTAATGGCTGCTGCCCAAATTTGTGAGTTATATCTGCAAAGAAGATTTGTCTAATCTGTGTGTGAGAAAGCCTTGAGTATGGTAAATCTATCATGTGATTACAAAGGAGACCCGAAAGAAACTAATTTTTTGGTGGGCACAGCTTTCGTATTACCATGTTTTGCCACTATGAGCACATAGAGCAAACACTCCAGAATCAGTAAGCTGAGTGATACTGCTGAAGGTCATGCCTAGTTTCGGCAGAAGTTACAGTCACAACTGTTTTGTGTGATTGCCATTTTTGCAATGCCAGATTTTTGTGAAGAGTATATGCTGGTGAAATTCTGCTTTTTGCTCAGAAAAAATGGAACAGAAACTCTTGAAATGTTAAAGAGAGAGTACGAGGACAATGCTACGGAGAAAACTCAAGTGTTTGAATGGTTTTTCCATTTCAGAATTTATGAAATGTCAATTGGTGATGAACCTCATTTTGGTCAGCCTTCACTGGCCCGAACGCCTGAAAATCTTGAACAAATTCATGGGATTATCAATGGAGATTGATGATAGAGTGACTTTCAATTCAGTGGAGTGAGTGCATTGTGGCAGATTTCGGAATGGAAAGGGTGGGTGCCAAATTTGTGCCATGACTGCTGACTGTTGAAGAAAAAAAAAGGACACATGGAAGCATGCTGTGCTTGGAAAGAAGAGTCACAAAATGATCCAAACTTTTTTTCAGACTTATCACTGGTGATGAAACTTGATTCTATGCTTATGAACCTGAATCATAGCAACAATCAAAGCCAATGAAAGACTTCAAATTCATCTCACACCAAGAAAGCTTGTCAGGTGAAATCAGACATTAAAACAATGATGACTGTTTTTTTATATGAGAGGAGTCATCAATTCAGAGTTTGTTCCACAGGGTCAGACTGTTAACCAGGCTTTCTACTTGGAAGTTTTGAAAATACTGAGCAACAGTGTGTAGCATAAGCAGCTTGATTTGTGGCAGTCAGGTGACTGGTTCTTCCATCGTGACACTGCCCCTTCTCACAAAGCCAAGTCTGCACAACAACCCTTGACCACAAATAGTATGACTCCTGTTCCTCAGCCCCCATACTCACCCTACTTTGCCCCTTGCGACTTCTTTTTTTCTGACAAGGACAGGAGACACAAAAGGAAATCATTTTGTTGAGGTTGCTGAGGTGAAGAAAAAATGATGGAGGCACTGTCAAGCATCATAAAAGATGAATTTAAGCAATGTTTAGAAAAACAGAACAAAAGATTAGACAAGTGTATTAGTGCAAATGGAGAGTACATTGAATGTGAATAAATATGTTTAAAAAAAATAAGTTTGGTTTCTTTTGAGGTAACCCCCCCCCCCCCCATATTTTTTGCGTTGTCTAGATGTGAACTATTTCTTAGTCTAATTTGTTTAGATTCTCTGTAGGATAAATTATACACCTGTAGATGTAAAGGCTGGGGACTGTCAGAATGTTAATGATCTGAACAGATTTCTGCAAGTCTTTCTGGGGGGGGGGGGGGGGGGCAGATGTAGAACACACTAATGGCTTTCTAGTATAGTAGCAGATTCTTATTGACAATTCATCTTAATTTATATAATAAAAATTATACTCTTGCTAATTTATTGCTTAAGTAATTTCTGTGTCCACCACACAACAGTCTTTTATAAATCTCAAGCCCACGTAATTTCACATTCTTATTCTCAGACTTCATTGTTCTGAGACTTAAATATAGTTGTCTTGTTTTTATTTTGTTAATGGGCAGCTGGTTGGCTAGCACCAGTGTTTAGTCATCTTGATTATTTCTCTGTTGTAAGTTTGAACACTTTTTAAGTTTCTGTCTGTTGTTATCAGTGTGGGGTCACTGGCATACAGCACATTCTCACATGGTATATAACTTGAGAAATCATTTATTTAAAATTGAAGAGAAGGGGTCCAAGAACCAACCCTTGTGGTATTTCTTTTTTTATATTCAACAAGTGTGATGTCCAATTATTTGCATATACTTGTGTAGCATGCCAGTCAGATAGGTTCTAAATACACTTGACAATTTATTTCTAATTCCATAGTGAGCTAATTTTATTAAGATAGGATTGTGTGACACTCAGTAGATGGCTTCGCTCAAGAATATAAATATACCACACGTATAATATTTAACAGATTTCCTGCTGCTTTTACTTTTGACAGATCTAATCTAAAGCCAAACTTGTTTGCAATCAGTAACCTGTTATTTTCAAAATAAGCATATATTTGTCTATGTATACAGCTTTCTATTATTTTTGATACAATTGGAACAATTGACATTGTTCTACAGTTACCAGGGAGGTGTCTTTCTTCTTTCTTAAATATCAAGAGAGTAACACTGATTTTAAGAGCTTCAGGGAAAATATCATCTGCCACATATGTCTTGGCTAGATAAAGAAATGGAATTTTAATTTTATTTGCTATGCTCTTTATGACAAACATTCCTCTGTTTTAGAATTTCCACACTTGTTAATTGCTTTACTAATATTGTGGGGAGTAATTTTAGACCATGAAAATGTACTTAAATGTTTTTCTTGGGGTAGAAGTGACTCAAACACTGAGCTGTTGTTGCAGCTTGAATGATGATAGTCTGTACAGTTTACAAAATATACATTTATTACATTAGAGTGTATAGCAGAGTTTCTCAAACTGTGTTCCATGAGTCCTCCATGGTATACAGTCACTGTAAAGACAATTCTAAAGAAACAGAGACTAAAGTATAACAGATGTAAAAAAAAAAAAAAAGCATAGGACTATAGATAGATGCTGCATGAAATGTGTTTGACAGTCAAGAGGGCAAGGCATGAAGTCTTCAATGATTACCACAGCAGAATATTGTCAAATGATCTTTCATAAAATCCAAAGAAATTCTGGTCATATGTAAAGGCTGTTAGCAACACCAAAGTTAGTGTCCAGTCCCTAGCGAATGAGACGGAAACTGAAACTGAGTAACAAAACAAAAGCTGAAATGCTTAACTCTTTTTTTCAAATGTTTCTTTACAAAGGAAAACACAAGAGAATCATCCTAATTCAATCCTCATACCACTGAAAAGATAAGTGCAATCAGTATTACTGTCAGTAGTACTGAGAAAAGCTGAAATCATTAAAATTGAACAGGGCTCCAGAGCCCGATGGAATCCCTATTAAATTCTATACTGAATTTGCAACTGAGAGGCCCTCTTCTAAATATAAAATATTGTAGATCCCTCAAACAGAAAATTGTGCCCAGTAGTTGGAAAAAGCACAGGACACATCCATCTACAAGAAGGGTAGTAGAAGTGATCAACAAAAGCATCATCCAATGGAAAATCCAGGATGAATGCAACAATATGAGAGAAGGTAAGTTGCTACTCACCATATAGCGGAAATGCTAAGCCACGATAGGCACAATAAAAAGATTCATACAATCACAGCTTTCAGCCATTAAGGCCTTTTGTTAGCAGTAGACACACACACACACACACACACACACACACACACACACACACACACACACAAGCGCAACTAGCACACACATCTGCAGTCTCAGAGAGCTGAAACTACTGGGTGGAGGTGAGGAGGAGGCTGGGGCGTGGAGGGGGAGGGGGAGGGATAGTATGGTGGGAGTGGCGGACATTGAAGTGTTGCAGTTTAGACGGTGGGTAGGAGAGAAGGTGCGGAGGGGGGAGGGGGTAAGTAGCGAAAAGGAGAGAAATAAAAATAATAATAATAATAAAAATAAAGGAAATTAAAAGACTGGGTGTGGCAGTGAAATGGCAGCCATGTAGTGCTGGAGTGGGAACAGGGAGGGGGCTACAGGGGTGAAGACAGTGACTAACGAATGTTGAGGCTGGGAGGGTTAAGGGAACCTAGGATGTATTGCAGGGAAAGTTCCCACCTGCACAATTCAGAAAAGCTGGTGTTAGTGGGAAGGATCCATATGGCACAGGCTGTGAAGCAATCATTGAGCTGAGGGGTATCATGTTTGGCAGCGTGTTCAGCTACAGGGTGGTCCACTTGTTTTTTGGCCACAGTTTGTCGGTGGCCGTTCATGAGGACAGACAGCTTGTTGGTTGTCATGCCCACATAGAATGCAGCACAGTGGTTGCAGCTTAGCTTGTAGATAATATGAATGGTTTCACAGGTAGTCCTGCCTTTGATGTGATAGGTAATGTTAGTGACCGGACTGGAGTAGGTGGTTGTAGGAGGATGTATGGGACAGGTCTTGCATCTAGGTCTATTACACGGGTATGAGCCATGAGGTAAGGGACTGGGAGCAGGGGTTGTGTAAGGTTGGATGAGTGTACTGTGTAGGTTCGATGGACGGTGGAATACCACGGTAAGAGGGGTGGGAAGGATAGTGGGTAGGACACTTCTCATTTCAGGGCACGACGAGAGGTAATTGAACCCCTGGCGGAGAATGTAATTCAGTTGCTCCAGCCCCAGATGGAACTGAGTTATGAGGGGAATGCTCCTCTGTGGCCGGACTGTGGGACTTTGGGAGGTGGTGGGAGACAATAAAGATAAGGCACGGGAGATTTGTTTTTGTACAAGGATGGGATGACAATTACTGTCAGTGAAGGCTTCTGTAAGACCCTTGGTATATTTAGAGAGAGACAGCTCGTCACTGCAGGTGTGACGACCACGGGTGGCTAGGCTGTACAGAAGGGACTTCTTGATATGAAACGGGTGGCAGCTGTCGAAGTGGAGGATATTGCTGGTGGTTAGTAGGTTTGATATGGATGGAGGTACTGATGTAGCCGTCTCTGAGGCAGAGGTCAACATCTAGGAAGGTGGCTTGTTGGGTTGAGTAGGACCAGGTGAAGCAAATGGGGGAGAAGTTGTTGAGGTTCTGGAGGAATGTGAATAAGATGTCATCACCTTCAGTCCCGATAGCAAACATGTCATCAATGAATCTGAACCAGGTGAGGGGTTTAGGATTCTGGTTTTTAGGAAGGATTCCGCTAGATGACCCATGAATAGGTTAGCATAAGATGGTGCCATGCAGGTGCCCATAGCTTTATAGCGGATTTGTTTGTAGGTAATGCCTTCAAAGGAGAAGTAATTGTGGGTGACGATATAGTTGGTCATGGAGACTAGGAAGGAGGTTGTTGGTTTGGAATCCATAGGACGTATGGAAAGGTAGTGTTCAATAGCAGTAAGGCAAAGGGCATTAGGAATGTTAGTGTACAGGAAGGTGGCATCAATAGTGTAGAGCAGGGCAACGTGTGGTAAAGGGAGAGGAACTGTGGAGAGTCAGTCGAGGAAATGGTTGGTATCTTTTATGTAGGAGGATAGATTCCGGGTAATAGGTTGGAGGTGTTGGTCTACGAGAGCAGAGATTCTCTCAGTGGTGGCTCAGTAACTGGCCACAATGGGGTGTCCTGGGTGGTTGAGTTTACGGACTTTAGAAAGCATGTAGAAGGTGGGAGTGTGGGGAGTGGTAGGGGTAAGTAGAGAGATGGACTCTGGGGAGAGGTTCTGGGATGGGCCTGAGGATTTGAGTAGTGACTGGAGATCCTGCTGGATTGCTGGAATGGGATCACTGTGGCATGGTTTATAGGTGGAAGTATCCGACAGCTGACGGAGTCCTTCTGCCATGTAATCCTTGTGGTTCAAAACTACAGTGGTGGAGCCTTTGTCTGCCGGTAGGATTATAAGATCGGGATCAGTTTTTAGATGGTGGACTGTGGTTTTTTCTGCGGATGTAAGGTTAGTATGCATGTTGAGGGATTTGGGAAATGATGGTGAGACAAGGTTCAAGGATAAGAAATTCTGGAAAGTTAACAGGGGGTGGTTTGGAGGCAGTGGGGGTGATCACAGTTGGATGGAGGAGTGAACTGAGTTAGGCAAGGTTCGATGTTGGTCTTTGGTTGAGTCTGATTGATAGGGTTGGTGGTGAAAAAGTGTTTCCACTGTAGGGACCGGGAAAAGGAGAGAAGGTCTTTAACTAGTCCTGCATGGTTGAATTTGGGAGTGGGACAAAAGGTGAGGCCTTTGGAAAGGACTGATATTTCTGTGGGACTAAGGCTTCTGGAGGAAAGATTCATGACTGTGTTGTGGGTCTGTTTAGGATTTGAGTTCTGTATCGTGGTGGGAGGGAGTTTCAGAGGGTGGGGTAAGTGAAGTAGGTCTGCAAAACAAGGTTTGTCAGCTATGAGGGGGCGTGGGGGAGGTTTGGAGGTTGTTGTAGAAGTGGTGGACAGTGGCAGGAGTAGGAAGTGAGCAGGATGGAGAGCTTTTTGAGGTGGCGTTGTGCATGTTGCTTCAGTTCTGGAGGGCAAGAGTTTCAATGTGTGTTATGGGTTCCAGGAATCTGGGATTATATAGCAGGAGAATGAAGAGAAGGTACTGCAAGGAGGATTGGGCTTGGTTGATATGGTTTTGCAGGACTATGTTGGTGAGGGCTAAGGATTGGCAGAATCTGAACAGGTGGAGGTCATTGTGGAAGGAGGGGTGGCAACCAGAGATAGGTAATTTGATGGTAAGGCCATTAGGGGGGATTTCATGAGCTAAGCAACAAGGCAGGAACAGTATGTGGGACTGGGATCTGGCTAGGGATAAGGAAACTTTTCTGTATTGACGCAGATGTAAGGAGCAAGGTGGTGCAAAAATGTGAAAAAATACGTAAGAAAGAAGAATTATGTCTGAAAAATTACGCAAAAAAACACCCAAATACTTGAACGACATAGATGCACAGAGGGAAAAAAAGAGATGAAATCTGAGGAAGATGACGATAGTGGAACCTACACAATATACTCGTCCATCTGTACACAACCCCTGCTCCCAATCTCTTACCTCATGGCTCATACCCCTGTAATAGACCTAGATACAAGACCTGTCCCATACATCCTCCTACCGCCACCTACTCCAGTCCGGTCACTAACATTACCTATCACATCAAAGGCAGGGCTACCTGTGAAACCAGTCATGTGATTTGCAAGCTAAGCTGCAACCACTGTGTGCTTTCTATGTAGGCGTGACAACCAACAAGCTGTCTGTCCACATGAACGGCCACCGACAAACTGTGGCCAAAAAACAAGTGGACCACCCTGTAGCTGAACACACTGCCAAACATGATACCCCCTCATCTCAATGACTGCTTCACAGCCTGTGCCATATGGATCCTTCCCACCAACACCAGCTTTTCTGAATTGCGCAGGTGGGAACTTTTCCTGCAATACATCCTAGGTTCCCGTAACCCTCCTGGCCTCAACATTCGTTAGTCACTGTCCTCACCCATCCAGTCCCCTCCCTGTTCCCATTCCAGCACTACACAGTCATCATTTCACCAACACACCCAGTCTTTTAATTTCCTTTATTTTTATTATTATTATTATTTTTATTTCTCTCTTTTCTGCTACTTACCCCTCCCCCCTCCTCACCTTCTCTCCTACCCTCCGTCTAAACCGCAATACTTCACTGTCCACCACTCCCACCGTACTATCCCTCCCCCTCCATGCACCAGCCTCCTCCTTACCCCCACCCAGTTGCCACTCCCATCATGCACTGGTGCTGCTGCTCGCAGTGTAGTTTCAGCTCTCTGAGACTGCAGATGTGTGCTAGTTGCGCTTGTGTGAGTGTGTGTGTGTGCATGTGTGTCTACTGCTGACAAAGGCCTTAATGGCCAAAAGCTATGATTGTGTGAATCTTTTTATTGTGACTATCGTGGCTCAGCATCTCCGCTATATGGTGAAGTAGCAACTTTCCTTCTCTTGTATTGAAACTATCATCCAATATCTTCAATAAAATTCTTCAGGGTATCAGACCGCATCGTCATAATTTAAAATGCGCCAACGTTTCGGCCATCGTTGCAGCTAGCCTTCATCAGGGCCTTACGTTAACTGCTAAATGAACACACTTGGTTCCTTAAATAGCTGCACGAGAAAACCGTGTCGTTACTTGATTGGCTGTAAAAGGAGGAGGAGGAGGGGTGATAAGTATGCTTTATTGGTGTTTCCTTTATTATCTGTCATTGGCTGAAATAGCTGTTTTCTATTGGTCTTTATATTAATCCACCCCATTGGAGGAGACGGACGAATAGCGAACAGGTGATGGCTGTGACGTCACACTGTTTCCATGCTGTCCAGAAGCCGGCTGCGGCGTGCCATTGCTTTGTGTACTCGCGGCCACTACTGCGGCTCTCCGCGTGTCTGCATGGGCCGCCACGGCTCTGCCGCCGCTCCGTAGCCCTGCTATTGCGGGCAGCCAAGACCTCGGAAGCTTGTACCCGTCCTCTCTATTCATGTTGGCGGGTCTTTTGGCTATTTCTATCGCCTCTCTAATCTTTCTTTTGAAAGTGAGAGGCTGTTTCGCCAGGACACGGGCTTCTTGAAAAAATATTGGTTTCCCACACTCGTCTCTGTGTTCCGCCACTGCTGACTTAGTGGGTTGTTTCAGGCGGATATATCTTTCATGTTCCGAGAGCCTTGTGCTAATCGGACGTCCCGTCTCACCTATGTAGACTAATCCACATGCACAACCAATTTCATACACGCCAGCTGTGTGTAGTTTGTCAACTGCATCCTTGGTAGAACCGAGCATGTCTGATATTTTGTTTCTGCTTCGGAAAATTGGTTTGATGTCGGCTTTTCGTAGAATTTTGCCAATACGTTCGGTGACCCCTTGTACATATGGTAACACAGCAATGCTCTGTGCCTCCTTCTCCTCTTCCCTATTAGTCTTCTCCCTTGTCGACATGGTGCTGTCTATCATCTGCTTCCCATAGCCATTAGTTCCGAAGATGGACCTGAGGCGTTCAAGTTCTGTCTTCAGATGTTCTTCGTCGCTTATCCTGTACGCTCTCTTCGTTAGCGTGTGCAGGGCGGACTTCTTCTGCGTGGGATGATGGTGGGAGGAGGCGTGAAGGTACCTGTCCGTATTGGTTGGTTTCCTGTACACTTTGTGGCCTAGTTTACCATCAGGTTTTTGATAAACTTCCACGTCGAGAAAAGGCAGCACCCCATTCTTCTCTGTTTCCATTGTAAACTGAATTTTCCTATGCTGTTGGTTAAGGTGCTTGTGGAAGTTCTGTAACTCCTCTTCTCCGTGGGGCCAGATGACGAAAGTATCATCGACATAGCGAAGCCAACAATTTGGACGTAATGGTTCTACGAAAAGCCGACATCAAACCAATTTTCCGAAGCAGAAACAAAATATCAGACATGCTCGGTTCTACCAAGGATGCAGTTGACAAACTACACACAGCTGGCGTGTATGAAATTGGTTGTGCGTGTGGATTAGTCTACATAGGTGAGACGGGACGTCCGATTAGCACAAGGCTCTCGGAACATGAAAGATATATCCGCCTGAAACAACCCACTAAGTCAGCAGTGGCAGAACACAGAGACGAGTGCGGGAAACCAATATTTTTTCAAGAAGCCCGCGTCCTGGCGAAACAGCCTCTCACTTTCAAAAGAAAGATTAGAGAGGCGATAGAAATAGCCAAAAGACCCGCCAACATGAATAGAGAGGACGGGTACAAGCTTCCGAGGTCTTGGCTGCCCGCAATAGCAGGGCTACGGAGCGGCGGCAGAGCCGTGGCGGCCCATGCAGACACGCAGAGAGCCGCAGTAGTGACCGCGAGTACACAAAGCAATGGCACGCCGCAGCCGGCTTCTGGACAGCATGGAAACAGTGTGACGTCACAGCCATCACCTGTTCGCTATTCGTCCGTCTCCTCCAATGGGGTGGATTAATATAAAGACCAATAGAAAACAGCTATTTCAGCCAATGACAGATAATAAAGGAAACACCAATAAAGCATACTTATCACCCCTCCTCCTCCTCCTTTTACAGCCAATCAAGTAACGACACGGTTTTCTCGTGCAGCTATTTAAGGAACCAAGTGTGTTCATTTAGCAGTTAACGTAAGGCCCTGATGAAGGCTAGCTGCAACGCTGGCCGAAACGTTGGCGCATTTTAAAGTATGACGATGCGGTCTGATACCCTGAAGAATTTTATTGAAGAAGACAACGGCCGCGGAAGCCTACGCTTACATATCATCCAATATCTTTGAAATTGATTTGTTGTAGAATCTTAGAATGTATTCTGAGCTCAAACATAATGACACATCTTGAATATAATGACCTCCTCCATGCTAACCAGCATCGATTCTGACGTACTGAAAGCTTTTGATCAAAGCAGTCAGGTAGATGCAGTATTTCTTGATGTTCAAAAAACATTTGACTCAGTACCACAGTTATATTTATTGTCAAACGTATGCTCGTATGGAGTACCAAATGAAATTTGTAACTGGATTGAGGACTTTTTGGTAGGGAGGGCACAACATGTTACCTTGGATGGAGAGTCATCATTAGATGCAGAAGTAACTTTAGGTGTACCCCAGGGAAGTGTGCTGGGACCCTTGCTGTTCATGAAGTATATTAATGATGTTGTAGATAATATTAGTAATAATCTAAGACTTTTTTCAGGTGATGTAGCTCTCTATAATGAAGCACTGTCTGAAAGCTGCTGCATAATCTTGGATAAGATTTCAGACTGATGCTAAGATTGGCAACTTACTCTAAATGTTCAGAAAAGTAAAATTGAGCACTTCACAAAATGAAAAAAAGTAGTATCCTATGACTACAATACCAATGAGTCACAGTTGGAATGAGTCAATTAATACAGATACCTGGGTGCACCACTTTGTAGGGATATGAAATGGAATGCTCACATAGCTCAGTTGTGGGTAAAGTGGGTGGTAGACTTCATTTCATAGGTAGAATACTGGGGAAGTGCAATCAGTCTGCAAAGGAGATTGCTTACAAATCACTTGTGTAACCCGTTCTAGAATATTGGTCAAGTGTGTCAGATCTGTACCAAGTTGGGCTAACAGGGGATATTGAACATATACAGAGAAAGCCAGCACAAATGATATCAGGTTTGTTTGGCTCTTTGGAAATTGTTACAGAAATGCTGAAGAAACTTAACTGGCAGCCTCTTGAAGATAGATGTAAACTATCCCAAAAAAGTGTACTAACAGTTTTGAGAACTGGCTTTAAAAGATGATTCTATGAATATACTATTATTCTATGGATATACTACAATCCCATATGTATCACTTACATAGGGATTGGGAGGATAAGATCAGAATATTTACAGCACACACAAACACATTGAAACAACTATTCTTCCCATGGCCCATGCGTGGATGGAACAGGAAGAAGCCCTAATAACTGGTACAATGACACATGCCCTCAGCCACGCACTTCAGTGGTTTTCAGAGTATGGATGTAGATATAGATGTAGAACACTGATGTTCCACTGGAAGTAAATAAGTGTTCCACAAAAAAATATGAATAATATGTTTTTTCTTAAAATTTTATTATCCACATCTACATCTACATGGTTACTCTGCAATTCACACTTAAGTGCCTGGCAGGGGGTTCATCGAACCATTTTCATACTACTTCTCTACCATTCCACTCTCGAATGGTGCGTGAGAAAAAGGAACACCTACATCTTTCCATTCGAGCTCTGATTTCTCTTATTTTATTATGATGATCATTTCTCCCAACGTAGGTGGGTGTCAACAAAATATTTTTGCATTTGGAAGAGAAAGCTGGTGTTTGAAATTTCGTAAATAGATTTCGCTGCAAAGAAAACCGTCTTTGTTTCAGTGACTGCCACCCCAACTCATGTATCATATCAGTGACACTCTCACACCTATTGTGTGATAACATGAAACAATCTGTCCTTCTTTGCACTTTTTCGATGTCCTCTGTCAATTCTACCTAGTAAGGATCCCATACCATGCACCAATATTCCAGCAGAGGACGGACAAGTGTAATGTAGGCTGTCTCTTATGATTTCTGTGTTGTTTGTTATGATTTAAAATTTAAGTAATCACTGAATACAGCACGTTTTTCTCATTTTATATTTTATTAACCTTCAAAATAAATAGTGTATTCTATGAAATACCACCATTCCATCAGAGGAAAAGTTTTGGATCCCTGGTCAGTGGAAACAGTATTGTCTTTCTTGTGTTGGTTTATTATATGTTCAGTATTATGAAAATAATATTGTTATTACTCCATCCTGGATTTTACATTCTTTTATTATATATTCTTCATTCAACTAGTAAATCTCTACAGATAGTGAGACGTCATTTGTCATTCGTGCACAAGTGCCCCCCCCCCCCCCCCCCCTGCCCCCCATACACACACTATTTGCTCTTGCTTTAGAAGCAGCAGGTTCTGTGTATTCTTGCTTCAAGTCTGTTGTACTTCATATGGTCTAAAAATTCTGCCACTGAATAGAAGTTGCGATCAAAGTAGAATGCCCTTAGGGTCTTATAAAATACTGAAAATGAAGAAATAACTTTTATTTTATGTGACAGGCCATTGTACATTTGTATTGCACCACTTATAGTGGAGGTTTTAAGGGCTGTTTTTCTAAGTGAGTGGACATGAAATTTGTCTTTTTGCCTGGTATCACATTCATGCACATTTAAGTTTTATTTATCTCTTTTAAATTCTTTCTCACATGTCTGCAAATTTCTAGAGTAAAAATGTGGGGGAGTGGAAGGACTGAAGATTTCTGAAAGCGGAGCATGCAGGAATTTGTTTCTTGTGCATGGTGCATTGCTTTTAAAGCCCTCTTTTGGGTGAAGAAGCTGACTGAGTTAGTTGTTGTGCTACTCTGGAATATAATCCTATACTGTAGAACACTGCAGAACTGGGCAAAGTATGCAATCAAACAGTGTTGAAGCTTGCTTTACGTGCAAGCAAACTTAGACTGTAGCATACTTTCTTCAGTGTCATATTTGTTTTTGTTATGTGTGTTTGCCATTCAAAATCATGTTGAAGCAATATGCCTAAATTTTGTTTCCAATGAGAGTGTAATTCCACTGGTGTTTATTGTGGTGGAGATGTTGAAGGCTTTCCCTTTTAAACAGAAATTAAGAACAGTTCTTTTGGATGTATTTATTATTAGTTTATTTCCTCCAAACCAGTCATTCAGCTGGTCTGTAGCTTTATTTATGTTTGTTTGTAGTTGTGTCACAGTTTTCTCTCTTAGAAGGATGTTAGCATCATTTGCAAACAATGTATTTATTGGTGAGTCAATGTTTAGATCTAGGTCTTTTATGTACAGAAGGAAAAGAATAGGCCTAAGAATGAATCCTTGAGGGACTACACTTTATATTATTCCTGTAACTGAAAAAATATGTTCAAGTGCTATCATTCAGTTTGCATGTGTTGTGGATTGGCCAGAGCGCCAACCCACAATGAGAGGAAGCCGAAAGGCACGCGTTAAAGCTCACGCAGGATGGCGTGAGGTCTGGAACAGGACAATGTCTTGAGGCTAGCAAAAAAGGTACATAGCTTCTGCAATACTTAGCTTTAATCCATAATTGGTGAACATCGGTCTGATGGTACATGCATCACAAGATAAATAGCAATTGATAATGGCACCTTGTTAGGTCGTAGCAAATGACGTAGCTGAAGGCTATGCTAACTATCGTCTCGGCAAATGAGAGCGTAATTTGTCAGTGAACCATCGCTAGCAAAGTCAGCTGTACAACTGGGCCGAGTGCTAGGAAGTCTCTCTAGACCTGCCGTGTGGCAGCGCTCGGTCTGCAATCACTGATAGTGGCGACACGCGGGTCCGACGTATACTACCGGACCGCGGCCGATTTAAAAGCGGTGACACCACATTCCTCCCCCGCAAATCGGCGTAAGGTTGTGTTATAAGGCTTCCACCGGCCATGGGGAGGACCCCATGTTGACGTATGTGATGAGGTGGGGAGCCTAACAACAGGCGAGGCTGTGCCACCCGCACCCTGCCATTCGGTCCGATGGGAGCTAGGAAATGCCTGAAAACCTACTCCAGGGTGCACGCCAACATGCGGTGTATGCGCCCGTAGAGAGACAGGAGGGGCCAAAGGGTCGACCTCCATCGGGTCGGGGCACCCGACGGGTGAAGACGCCATGTGGTCCGGAGCGGGCAAGAGTTCCATGGCGGAGGACAACTGGTCACAGGAAGCGATCGGCGGCGCATGACCCAGGGAGGCACCCGGTGGTTGCAGCGACGTGTCCACTTCGGGCGTCGCCGGCAGGAGAACAGGCGGCGGCGGCGCGTCACCATGGGGCAAAATGGAAGGCATCGTTGGTAACACCTGGGGCTGAGGCGAGCCAGTAGATGGATCCCCAGGGCACTGACCGGACGGCACCATCGCTGAAAGCAGACGGGGAGCGGCAAAACCCGTGCGACGACAGAGGCGCAGCTGATTGAGATGCCGGCACACCTCACCAGAGTCCCCCAAAACCAGATACATAGCGCGGTCGAGGCAGCAAAGAATGCGCCCTTTGAGCCAACACTGTGAACCGCGATAGTGACGATAGTAGACAACGTCGCCCGGAGCAAAAGCAGGTGGCTGCCGCTGCACAGGAACCTGATGCGGCGGATGTAGCAAAGACATCAAGGTTCGATAAAGACGACCATGGAGCAACTCAGCCGGCGAGCGACCATCTTGGGGCTGAGAGCAATACGAGGACAAAAAGAGCAATAACGCATCCTCCCGAGAATGCGACTCATTCAACTTCAACATCTGTGACTTGAAAGTCTGGACCAATCATTCAGCGGCACCGTTTGACTGAGGCAAAAATGGCGCGGATGTCAGATGTTGAATACCATTGGCCTTTCAGAATGACTGAAATTCTGCGGACATAAATTGTGGGCCATTGTCGGAAACAATAGTCTGTGGCAGACCTTCAATGCAAAATATAGCAGATAACGCTTGGATGGTGGCAGATGACGTCGTGGAAGACATCTGGACAACAAAAGGAAAATTACTGAATGAATCTACCACAACCAACCATCGAGCATTCCAGAATGGACCAGCAAAATCGATGTGTAAGCGTTGCCAAGGGGAAGTGGCTTTCGGCCATGCAAAGAATTTCCGCGGTGGTGCGGATTGTTGTTCGGCACACGCCATGCAAGAAGAGCACATATTCGTAATCGCAGCATCGATTCCGAACCAAGTACAGTGCTGACGAGCAAGTTGTTTCGTTCGCACTATACCCCAATGTCCTTGGTGGAGAGGCCGTAAGACAGAGGACTGTAACGAACGTGGGACCACGACCCTGGACTGATCATTATCAGAACGCAACAGCAAAACACCACATCGAACAAAAAGTCTCTCCTTGTGAGCAAAAAATCGGCGAATCAACGGATCCTCGATCCGTGACTTTGACAAGGGCCATTGCGTAGCAACAAAACGCAGAATGGTAGCAAGGACAGGGTCGGCAGCTGTGGCTGTAGCTACACGACGAAAATCAATCGGAAGCGATTCGACCACGTCATCGGTTTCCGAATCAATGAACATGCAAGCAAGTTCAGAGGAATCGAATGCTCTATCCTCAGCAACAGGCAAACGGGACAACGCATCGGCGTTTCTGTGCGTAGCAGTGGACCGATACAAGATATCGTAGTGGTACTGCGAGAGGAATATAGACCAGCGAATGAATTTCTGCGCTGTACGTGGAGGTACAGGCTTGTTCAGATGAAAAAGTGATGTCAAAGGTTTGTGGTCCGTGATGATGGTAAAGTGACGACCATACAAGAAATCATGAAACTTAGTAACACCAAATACGAGAGCCAAGGCTTCTTTCTCGATCTGTGAATAATTTCTTTGCGCAGACGAGAGCAATTTGGATGCAAAGGCAATAGGGCGATCGTGCGATACATCTTTGTGCGCAAGCACAGCACCAATCCCAAAATCCAACGCATCCACCATCAACAAAAGGGGTTTCTGGGGATCGAATGGCATAAGGCAAGTATTGGAAAGCAACGCCAATTTCAACTGGCGAAAGGCGCGTTCGCATTCCGTCGTCCAGACGAACGGAACACCTTTACGGTGTAAGCGATAAAGCGGAGCTGAAATGGAAGAGGCATGGCGCACATAGTGATGATAATAATTGATTTTTACTAGCACATTCTGTAGCTGCTTCAAATTCTGCGGCGAAGGCAAGTCTTGTATGGCACGGAGGTGCTCTGGACTGGGATGTATGCCTTGGGCATTGATTACATGTCCCAGGTAGGGTAAGTCACGAGCAAAAAACACACATTTGTCCTTCCGCAAGCGAAGACCATTTTGTCATAAGACCTGAAATAATGTTCTGAGATTGGCTAAATGTTCTTCTTCCGTCTTTCCGGAGATCACAATATCGTCCAGATAGTTTGCTGCAGTAGGGACCGATGCACAAACAGTTATTGCTGAAACAATGCAGGGGCAGATGCACAACCGAATGGCAGTTGTTTGAATCGGTACAAACCAAGATGCGTGTTAACCACCAAAACACGCTGAGATTCTTTGTCCACCGGTATTTGCAAGTACGCATCTGCTAGGTCCAACTTCGAAAAATATTTACCCGGGCACAGTTTGTCAAAAAGGTCTTCCGGGCGGGGTAAAGGAAAAGTTGCAGTCACTAGTTGTGGATTCACTGTTGCCTTGAAGTCCACACAAAGTCTCAATTTTCCAGAAGGTTTTGGCAAAATTACTAAGGGTGATGCCCAGAGAGAAGCCTGCACACGTTCAATCACACCTTGTGATTCCAAATCGTTTAACTTTCTTGCGACCTCATCACGCAATGCGTGGGGAACATTGCGCACTCTGAAAAATTTCGGGTGTGCGTTGACTTTCAGTTCCAAATGTGCTTTATAGTTCTTAGCGCAACCAAGGCCTGGTGCAAAAATGACCGCAAATTCGTCACATAGACGAGAAACACTGGCTGAAGGCACAGTCTGGTTCACTGATAGGACCTGATTGACTATAGACAAGTTAAACAACTGAAATAAATCTAAACCAAACAAGTTCACAGCAGAAGAAGAACGAAGGACGTACACTGACACAAGTTTTGTTTGTCCCTTGTATGTTGCAAGAAGGCTGCACTGTCCTAACACAGGGATATGCTGACCGGAATAGCTACTGAGCTTAACATTTGCAGCACGCAACGGAGGTGTGCCCAGCTGTTTGTACGTGTCTTGATTGATCAGTGAAACTGCAGCTCCGGTATCGAGCTGGAAGGATATCACTTTGCCGTTAATGTCCAAGTCTACAAAAAGTTTATTGTCCTGCTGACGACAAGAGCGACTGTCTCGTGCATCGTGAAGTAACACTGGTACAGAATCACTGGCGACTTGACGGGATTTCCGGCGATGTCAACGCACACTATTTGTGGGACGAACACAGTCACTGTTAGAGAGAGTGACACTGGGCGGAGTGGAATGAACTACATGAATTTCCATGGGCGAAGGTTCACGAGCCTGAGTATTCTTGGTTCGATTCCGGCGTGAAGCAAAGGGCCTGGAATGGTTGTGAGTGTCCGATCTGAGCGTTTTCTGGCAAACACTTTGAACATGGCCTTTTTTATCACAGAAAAAGCAAATAGCCTGGCGTGACGGGCAATTCTCACGCGAATGTCTAGTAGCACACCACGGGCATGATTTTAGCACTACATTTGCTTGCTTGCGCGACACACGTGGCGGAGAGCTTGGTGGCAGCTGCGCGAATGGGCGCGAGGGCTGTTTACTGTTCCGTGTAGCTTGCCCGGCGGGCCGGTTAATGTGACGCATGGCTGGTGAAGTTTCAAATGATTCCTGAGCAAAGTCAAGTGTGTCTTGCCGATCCAATATGTCCATCACTTGTTGAAGGGAGGGATTGACTAGTTTCAAAATCTGTTCCCTTATACGAACATCAGAAACGTTCTGTGCAATTGCATCACGCACCATAGTATCTGAATAAGGGAGGCCACATTGACACTCAAAAGCACAATCTCTAGTAAGGCCTTACAAAGTTGCAACCCATTCCCGATTAGTTTGACCTGCCGTTTTTGTACGAAAGAAGGTATACCTTTTCGCAACTACATTGACGGATTCTTTGAAATATGCATCTAATGCAGACAAAATTTCGTCGTAGGACAGAGTTGCTACGTCGCGTCGGGGAAATAATTTGACTATCACACGGTACGTGTGGACGCCGATGGATGAAAGGAGATAAGGCTGCCGCTCATTACCTTGAATTCTGTAGTCGGCGAGATGGAATCCAAATTGGCATGACCTCTCCGTCCAGCTTTCCAGTGCAGCATCAAAAGGACGAAAAGGTGGTGCAACAGCGTGTTGTGGCTGCGGTAGCGGTGGAGCAGCGGCCACCGCATCGTTTTGCATTGCGCGTTGACCCTGGACGAGCTGTCCAAGGGCATCCAATAAGGCCTGCGTCTGCTGATTCTGCAAGCGATAAAATCTGGAGATTGTGGTGAAGCCATGACACAAGTAAATCAGGGCAATATCAAGACGAACGCAAAATTCTCGTCGCCAACTGTTGTGGACTGGCAAGACAGCCAATCCACAATGACAGGAGGTCAAAGGGCACGCGTTAAAGCTCACGCAGGATGGCGTGAGGTCTGGAACAGGACAATGTCTTGAGACTAGCAAAAAAGGTACATAGCTTCTGGAATACTTAACTTTAATCCATAATTGGTGAACATCGGTCTGACGGTACATGCATCACAAGATAAATAGCAATTGATAATGGCGCCTTGCTAGGTCGTAGCAAATGACGTAGCTGAAGGCTATGCTAACTATCGTCTCGGCAAATGAGAGCGTAATTTGTCAGTGAACCATCGCTAGCAAAGTCAGCTGTACAACTGGGCCGAGTGCTAGGAAGTCTCTCTAGACCCACCGTGTGGCGGCGCTCGGTCTGCAATCACTGATAGTGGCGACACGCGGGTCCGACGTATACTACCAGACCGCGGCCGATTTAAAGGCTACCGCCTAGCAAGTGTGGTGTCTGGCGGTGACAACACAGTATGTTACTAATACTTTCTGTTTCTGATTTGTTGTGCATGAGAAGAACCATTTTAATGCAGTGCCTCTAATGCCATACTTTTGGAGCATTTCCAACAGGATTCTATAGTCCACAAAGTCAAAAGCTTGATTTAGATCTAAGAAAATATCAACACCATTTTGTTTTTTGTCCAGTTCATCTAGGACATTTTGTAATAAACTATAGATGGCACTAGTCAAGCATTTATTTTTATGGAAACTCTGCGGGGCATTTTGTTCTTGTCCAGGAATTTCTTTAATCTGTTGTATATGATTCATTCAGTGAGTTTGGCAAAAAGTAATAATAAAGTTCCTATCAAGATTGTCTCTCCAAGAGTTGTTTATAAAACATTTCTTTGTGATAACACCTGGAATATCATCAATTCCTGAGGGCATTTTTTGAATGTTTTTGGTATGTGAATGATTTCATTGATAGAGATAGATTGAGTGGAGGCATGAATTTACTTTGTTCTCTTGTCTGTTTGGGCTCTCTTTTAAAATTGATTATCAACAACATTAGTAAAAGGATAGATTGATACAAAAGACTGTTACACTTCTAACCTTTGCCAAAAGCCTTCTTCAGAAAAGAAAACACATACACATTCATAAAAGCAAGCCCACCTCATGCGCATATGACTGCCATCTCTGGCAGCTTGGACTGGAATGCAACTGTTACGGTGCTAAGAAAGGATGTGGGGACACTAGGTTGCCATAGGTTGAGGTTGGGATAAGTTCAGGAGAGAAGAATATGTTGTAAGGATAACTCCCATCTACGCAGTTTGGGGAAGTTGGTAGTGGAAGTGAGAAAACAGACAGCCTAGGTTGTAAAGCAGCCATTGAAATCAGGTTATGTTCAACAGCAAGTTGTACCACAGGGTGGTTGGTATACCATGCTCTTGGCCACAGTTTTGCAGTGGCCACTCATCCTAAATATGACATGGCTGTTTTCACCAGTGTACCAGTCCTTAATAGGGTGGGACAAGCCTGTGACAGGACAGGAATAGGAAGTACTGGGTGGGTGAGCTGGGCAAGTCTTGCACCTGGGTCTTCCACAGGGATCGGATTTGAAGTGGCAAAGGGATAAATTAGGATGTTGTGGAGATTGGAAGAAGGACAGCTCAACACTTTAGGAGGGTGGAATGATCTTGGGTAGGATATCCCTCATTTCACAACAAGGTTACTTTCTGAGTTTCATAAGGCTTATTATCAAACATCGGAAAATCCAGGATGGAAGTAACAGAATTATGGTTGGTTGGTTTTTGGGGAAGGAGACCAGACAGCGTGGTCATCGGTCTCATCGGATTAGGGAAGGATGGGGAAGGAAGTCGGCCGTGCCCTTTCAAAGGAACCATCCCGGCATTTGCCTGGAGTGATTTAGGGAAATCACGGAAAACCTAAATCAGGATGGCCGGACGCGGGATTGAACCGTCGTCCTCCCGAATGCGAGTCCAGTGTCTTACCACTGCGCCACCTCGCTCGGTCAGAATTATGAAAATGATAGTTGCTACTCACCATATGGTGAAGATGCTGAGTGGCAGATAAGCAAAACAAAAGGACTGTCACAAAATAAGCTTTTGACCTACAAGGCCTTTGTCAAAAACAGACAATTGAAACACACACGCACACTCACACAAATGCAATTCACATGCACATAACCACACTGAAGCCAGACTACGATCAGTGGCACATGATGGGAGAGGCAACTGGGTGGAGGTAAGGAAGAGACTGGGGAGGGGAGAGGGAGGGATAGAAGAGTAAGAGTGAGGGTTGGTAAGGTGCCACTGGGACAGCAGGCAGGGATGAGATGAAGAGAGGGGTATGGCAGGTAGGTGCAGTCAGGTGGTTTGACAGTGGTTGGGGAAGAGATTGGAGAGGGGTTACATTCCTGTAACCCTTCTGGCCTCAACCTTCATTAGTCGTTGTCTGTACCCATCTAGCCCCTTCCCTGTACCCATTCCAGCACTATGCAGCCCTCTGTTCCGCCAACACAAGTAGTCTTTTTACTACTCTCCTTTTCCACTACACCCCCCCCCCCCCCCCCCCCAGATTCTCACCACTCTCCAGCTAACCTCCTGGCTGCATCTAGCTTGCATACCCTTCTCTCCACCTCGTTCCTCCACATTTCCCAAGCAGCACTTTATTGATCCCCAACCTTACCCTGCTATCCCTCCCCCTCCCTGCCCCAGCCTCTTCCTTACACCCACCCGGTTGCCTAACCCATCATGTGGTGCTGTTCATAGTCCAAGCTGCCAAAGAGTGTGGTCATGTGAGTTGCATTTGTGTGTGTGTGTGTGTGTGTGTGTGTGTGTGTGTGTGTGTGCCTGTCTGTCTGTCCATTGTCTATTTTTGACAAAAGCTTTGTTGGCCAAAAGCTTGGCCAAAAGCTTATGTTGTGACAGTCTTTTTGTTGTGCCTCTCTGCAACTCAGCATAACGCTTTCTTTCTCTTCTGGAAGCAAAATCCACAGATATGTGGGTGGCGTAAAATTATATTTATACCTCCCCACCAGGCTATTCGTAGGCAATGCAGTTTCATACAAGGAGGTGACATAACTAGAAAACTTACTAAATGCAGATGGGTTTGACTACAATTAGCACTTGGTCCAAACGCATCTGGCCATGAACACAAATAAATGTAGCATAATCTGCATAAACAGTCAGAAAGACCCACTACATGTAACTAAAAAATTGCAGTTCAGTCATTGTAATCAGTCACAACCATCAAGTATGTATGAATATCTGTTCACAACAATTTAAAGTGGAATTACACAATTTATACCATGGGAAGGCAGATGCCATACTGAGACTTACTAGAAGAAGGCTAAACTAAGTATGTCACAAAACCGTCATTTAACCAATTCCTGATTACTGTTAGTTAGTCTGAGTGTGTTGCCAATTAAGATTAAATGAAGAGGCAAAGAATATTCATAGAAGGAGACTCTAAAAGAAATTCAGTTTTTACCACAGTGAACTTTAGTCATAGAATTCCAAGAAATCACATTCCAATGAGAGCCAAGAAACATCTTCCTTTGTTGTTGTTGTGGTCTTCAATCCAGAGACTGATTTGATGCAGCTCTCCATGCTATTCTATCCTGTGTGAGCCTCTTCATCTCCAAGTACCTACTGCAACCTACATCTCTTGGTCTCCCTCTATGATTTTTACCCTCCATGCTGCCCTCCAATACTAAATTGATGATCCCTTGATGCCTCAGAATGTACCCTACCAACCGATCCCTTCTTCTAGTCAAGTCATGTCACAAATTCCTCTTCTCCCCAATTCTATTCAGTACCTCCTCATTAGTTATGTGATCTAGTCATCTAATCTTCGGCATTCTTCTGTAGCGCCACACTTCAAAAGCTTCTATTCTTTTCTTGTCCGCACTATTTATCGTACATGTTTCACTTCCATATATGGCTACACTCCATACAAATACTTTCAGAAACAACTTCACTTAAATTTATACTCGATTTTAACAAATTCCTCTTCTTCAGAAACGCTTTCCTTGCCATTGCCAGTCTACATTTTATATCCTCTCTACTTTGACTATCATCAGTTATTTTACTCCCTAAATAGCAAAACTCCTTTACTACTTTAAGTGTCTCATTTCCTAATGTAATTCCCTCAACATCACCTGACTTAATTCGACTACATTCCATTATCCTCGTTTTGCTTTTGTTGATGTTCATCTTATATCATTCGTTCAAGACACTGTCCATTTCATTCAACTGCTCTTCCAGTTCCTTTGCTGTCTCTGACAGAATTACAATGTCATTGGCAAACCTCAAAGTTTTTATTTCTTCTTTAATTATTCTTAAACCAAATGTTAGGTATGATTAAGTTACACTCTGTACAAAATTCCTCTTTCATTCCTTGCCCCCAATCCATATTTGCCTACTACTTTTCCTTCTCTTCCCTTTCCTATTATCAAATTCCAGCTCCCCATAACTATTAAATTTTCTTCTCCCTTCACTATCTGAGTAATTTCTTTTATGTCATCATACATTTCTTCAATCTCTTCATCATCTGCAGAGCTAGTTGGCATATATACTTGTACTACTGTGGTAGGCGTGGGCTTCATGTCTGTCTTGGCTACAATAATGTGTTCACCACGCTGTTCGTAGCTTACCCACGCTCATATTTTTTTATTTGTTATTAAACCTACTCCTGCATTACCCCTATTTGATTTTGTATTTATCACGCTGTATTCACCTGACCAGAAGTCTTGTTCTTCCTGCCACCGAACTTCACTAATTTCCACTGTATCTAACTTTAATCTATCCATTTCCCTTTTTAAATTTTCTAACTTACCTGCCCGATTAAGGGGTCTGACATTACACACTCCAATCTCCAGAATGCCTGTTTTGTTTCTCCTGATAACAACATCCTCCTGAGTATTCCCTGCCTGGACATCATGGAGGACTATTTTACCTCCAGAATATTTTACCCAAGACAATGCCATCATCATTTAACCATACAGTAAAGCTGCATGGCCTCTTGCTTTCAGCTGTTCATAGTACCAGCTCAGCAAGGCTGTTTTGGTTGATGTTACATGGCCAGCTCAGCCAATCATCGACTGTTGCCCCTGCAACTATTGAAAAGGCTGCTGCCACTCTTCAGGAACCACACGTTTGTCTGGCCTCTCAACAGATACTCCTCCATTGCACCTATGGCACGGCTATTGCATTGCTGAGGCATGCAAGCTTCCCCATCAGCAGCAAGGTCCATGGTTCATGGTTCTTCCTTTATTCAACTGAAATCTCACTAATGACCTCAAGGGTAAAATTAGAGAATTTTTGACTTGTACAGAGTACCAACAATATTTTTGTCTTGTGTCCTGTGCTCTCAGATACCTCTCTTTCAAGAAGGATCACATTTATGCAATATGTTCCCTATTAAAATATGTGAGATGTATTCCTTAGAAAGCTGATTACTTGAGTACCTGTGTTACGATCTGAAATTATTCTTTGAACTAAGTTGACACTCCCACCTTGAGATATATTTGACACTCAATGTCATCATAAACAAAAGCAATTATTTTTTTATGTGAGAGCTTTACTAAGTATAGACGTGTACAAACAATAAAATATGACTTCAGTCTCATTTTAGGGTAAAATACCTGCACTGAACAGTACCATATCTTATATTACAAATGGTTCAAATGGCTCTGAGCACTATGGGAATTAAAATCTGAGGTTATCAGTCCCCTAGAACTTAGAGCTACTTAAACCTAACTAACCTGATGACATCGCACACATCCATGCCCGAGGCAGGATTCAAACCAGCGATGGTAGCAGTCGTGAACCAGCGACGGTAGCAGTCGTGCGGTTCCAGACTGAAGCGCCTAGAACAGCTCGGCCACCGCGGCCGGCCTGATATTACCCTTATGTAACAATATTATGAAAAGTTGCTGCTCACCACATAGCAGAGATGCTATGTTGCAGATACACGCAACGAAAAGACTGTCTAAGCTTTTGGCCCCACAGGCGTATATGTGACTCAACATCTCTGCCATATGTTGAGTAGCCACTATCCTTTCCATTACGTAATAATAGCTGTAAATAAAGATATAATTTCCTATCCCAAAAAGCACTCACTTTAACCGCAGAGGTGGGCAGTTATTATTATTATTATTATTATTATTATTATTATTATTGCTATTATTAGTATTACTGCCTTTCATTCTCAGCCTTACTGTATTTGCAATGCATATGCGTGTTTAATTGAGGATCCGATTTTGGGCTTAAAGGATCTAAATGAAAAAATTAATATGTTTTTCATTCAATAAAGTTTAGGTTTCTTGGACTTCTTCAAAAACATACATACACATTTACAAAGATTAGTCTCCTGCTTCCTTTGATACATTTACGTTCTGATGCACCATTTCAAATCACAAAAGACATTCCATTTTATATGACTATCAAACAATGAGAACATGATCTCCATTCCTTGTGTGTGTGTGTGTGTGTGTGTGTGTGTGGTTTATGGGCACTCAGTGCATCCTTTGATCTTTTCAAGGTTGAGAAGGCACTCTATGATGAAGCAGTTACAATCTTTGTCCTCTGTGCTCTCATCACCATACAGAAGTTTTCTGTGGTTCAAAATTACTACAGATGAACGTGACAAAAACACCATAAAAATATCTCTCCATTCCCACAACCTGAGTTAATATACATATACAATAAAAAAAGCTTTCCTTGACTCCCATACAATGATTTGTCTGTAATCTATGTTTCTCAAATCTAATTATGCAGGGATCTCTTAAGGTATAATTCATTCATTCATTCATTCATTCACTCACTCATTCTTTCACACATCATGTTCCATCAATCCTACTCCTATACAACTCAGGGGCTGTTATTAGCTAATACTTCAAAGAATGATTTTAATTTTAGACAAGTCACTATTAGCTGTCTACATACTGACAAAATTAGGATCTGCCTGATACACACATTAGTTACACAGAATTTACATTTCTGAGCCCAGATATTCAGATATATTGTAGAAGGAATGGCTAAAGATGTATTCTTTACTGTGTGGGGACTTGCAGTTTCCTGCCAGATGGCCCCTACCAACATGTTGTAGACTTTGGCACCAGAATATAAAACTTCATTCTGAATCCTACAGAGGGATGCATAGTCTATACTGAAATTATTTCTGATCCTAGCAAGGTGGTTGTCAATTGCTCAGTTCATCCTAATTCACTCTTGTTATTAACCACAAATAACATTAGGGAGAATATGTATTAGTGTGTAAACATCAGACTCCCAGGTCTCTGCAAGATCATCAGTTACAACTTTACACAATAATCTTATTGCATGTTTCTGTAGAATAAACTCTTATTTCATCTCAGCTCAAGTGCCCCAGAAGATTGTCATAGGACTGAACTGAGAAAAAGTAGTCAAAGTGTAGTAGCAATCTTTTCTACAGGTCAACAATGAGACAGAAATTTCTGAGTGCAAAGCGCGCAGAGTTGGGGTTTCTTGTTACCTTACCAACATGCTGGTGTCACATCATTTTATTACCCATCTGAAGTGGGAATTTCACACATGGAGCCTCATCCAGTGTATGCCTATTGATCTCTAGTTCTGTTACCTGTTAGTCATTTTTATTTGTATGGGATTGTATGAGTTTTTGCAAGATTAAGGTTTAAGCTACTGGCTGCGAACCAGTTGTAAGCCTCTTCCATTATTTTCCTGACTGCGTATGGTATGGATGTGTTTGGAACTTTTCTCAATAAACTCATATCACATCAAAACATTACTGTTTTCTATAAGTTCTTCAATTTCCCCAGGAAACCATTAATGTAGAACAAAAGTAGGATTGGGCCATGCACTGAACTTTGTGGCACACCATATTTAATAGTTTCCCCACTCTGAATTTTATCTTATTCCCATGTAACATTTTCTAATGTGACACTCTTTTCTGTTGTTAAGATATTACTTCATCCATGCAAGGGAAAGACTTTTAATGCACTATCATTTCAGTTTCCCTGGCAGAATTTTACGTTTAGCTCTACATGAACTGAGTTTTTGAGATCACATATTGGTTAGCAGAGAAGCCTCTGAGGAAGCCAAACTGAGTTGTTTCAGTATTTTGTTGTAAGTCTCCCAAAAAAAGTTCCAGAACATGGGAATAAGTGAGGTTGGCCTATAATCAGAGGTCACTTACCTGCACTTTTGTATATTTTGTTACTACTGCATAATTCAGTATTTCAGATAATATTCCTTGATTCATTGACTGATTATAATGGCATCTCAAGGGCAGTGCTGCCAAGTCAGCACAAGATTTTAATACTTTGGCTGAGATACCATCATAACCAGAAGAATAACTACCTTTTAGTAACCTAATGTTTTTCATGATCTCTCTAACAAATGAGTAAACAAAACTAATGTCTGGTGTTGTAGCATACATTACTTGTCTAAGTAACTTTACCAGATCTTCTTTCAATGTTATTTCATATCATCTGTTTCACTTCTACTGCCATTTGTGAGTTCAATATCATTTTCCTTGCCACTTTTATTCATTTCATGCCTAATAATGCTCTGAATTTTTCTTGCCTTGTTCTTGGAATTTTGAATTTTTTGTGCATAGTACATGGTTTTTGCCATTTTGATGACACATTATGGTGCTTATAGTGAATTTTCCAGGATCAGATTAAAGCTAGTCCTTTCATTAAACAATTTAGAGCTATCTTTCTAGCACGTGATATTTTGATCCCATGCCTACATTCTGTGATTAACTCAAGTACTCTTTTTTATGTAACTCTGCAAATATGCAGTCATGTATATAGAAGTACAAAGCTCTTCACACAATAAAACTGTTTGATTAACAAAGGGGCAATAGCTATAATTTTTGGACATAATTACCAGTTATGGCCAATATATTTATTGGTTGTAAATGCAGTTTCAACAGTTTGTCATTTCCAAGCATACATATTGGACACTTTGGAACACATATGTAAGTGTCCTACAATGACAGCATTTTTAATTCCACCACCAAACAAAGCAATATGTGTCAGATTTCAAACATCACTTTTTTTTCTTTCAGCAATAATAATCATTTCTTCTGCAATGAAATAGGATCCAGTTATATGTGCGCTTGAAAAAAGACACTCCATCTAAATTTCAATCACAATTCATACATAAATTGACAGTCATAACTCATATCTATCATGTTCAAAAATAAAATTGTTGGAAATTAGTTTGTTTTAAGAATTGTAGACATGATGTGCAGACTGACTTGTATAACAAAAAAAAAAAGCAGTTGTTATGAAAGTTGTTGCTTTGCACTGGTATCAGAGCTCTGATGGTAATGTTCCATTTAATATAACATTTCTGCACATTTTTGCTGGCATCTGTAATTAGTGTTTCTCTGTTTCCCTGTATTTGATATTAAATCCTACCAAAAGCATTTATTTTCCATTTATATTTATATTTATCAGCTAACAGAATCTACTTGTCTGTAATGATCCAACTGTATAATGCCTTTGTTCTTGTCCAGGTGATTCTTCTGACTGCTTGCTGCCTGGGAGGAGCATTGTGTCAGTCAAGAAGGCAACCTACTTCTGATGTCGTTGCCCCCCCTCAATAGCTCACTGCAAAGCCCCAATACTGGGAAGCAACAAGTGCTGCTGAGAGCTATACCAGTCACTGTGTGGAATGACCTTGCTTCTAACGAAGGCACTGAAGTGTGATATTATAAATACTACCTCATGTAGTGATATCATTGTATGTTGCCACTATTAAGTTTTTTAGACAGAGGAGGAACCAACTATGTGGACAACTATAGATTCTAGTATTTTTTGAGATTAACTGTAATCTCACACATTAGATATTGCATGAATGTTAAAAGTGAGAATTAAAATTACCAAGGACACAGATCTCTGACTTACCGATAGAGCTGAAAATCAAATAACTGAAATAGAATTGTCAGATTTATTTAATTATT